>NW_024712403.1:0-16412 GCF_018991925.1 Homarus americanus
ATCGATAGCGTTTGAAAAAGCATGTTGCTGGATCGGCCCTAAAACCTCACCCTTTTCGTCTGTTAATGACAAAAGTATAAATTATTGTAATGCAGGGTTAATTAATCTAATGTGCAATTGGTTTAGTGTTGTGTAAGCCGTTTTTAAAAGATCGTTGAGTAATTTAGAAATTCGACGTTGACCCAAGAACCCTGAGTAAACGCGCGCGTCTCTGACGTAATCACGTAACGTTACAGCTACGGGTGCAGAAGATAGCTCAATTTACTTTACGTAGCCGTGTTCTTGATATGGTCAGTTACATTCAAATGATCTTCATGGGGCTTTACAGCAGTATTGTACCAGGTCTGACCACACAACACGTCATGGAATCATTTATAACGGGAACATTTTAACGTTAGCGACGCGACCTGACCAAATTCAGGATGCTGATATTGCCCAGCAGATGTTCAGGGGCATGGCTGTGGATCATCCAGGCTCAGCTCAATACTGTCGTATTCAGGGCAAATGCCTGTATTTTTTATTTATTATATACAAGTTAAGATAATCTATTTTTTATAAAGTAACATGTAAGAGACAACAAAGCTCACTTGAAAGGTCACAGGTCGGATAAACTAATGACCATGGCAAACAGCAGCCCTCTGAAGAAAGCCGCTGATCAAAGTATGTACATTTTAAGGCACATTTAGATACTAATTTAAAAAAATATAAAAATGGATGTTTGTGTTCTTTTGCTGGATTTTGGAAAGTGTGCGTTCCATTATACGCTAGCCCCCCCCTCCCCCCACTTATGGACCTAACAGGTGAATTGCATCTTCACCAATTGTGGGTAAATACACCTTATTTTGAACTGTCAATCTATTCATTATCTTTGCTCCTCTACCATGGCTGTGTGAGGCGGACAGAGGCAATTACCTCAAAGACAGCAGAATAATAAATATCAACAAAATTGGTGATATTTTTTTTTATAAATAATGAATAAGTAAGCAAAACTACAACAGAGTCGTGGTCCTGGCTCCCCAAAAGTATTTACATTACAACGCTCTAAATGAGTTTACAGGTATTCATTATTGGAAATTCTGAATCTGGTTTGATCGATTAAATTATAAGAAGAAAAGTTTGGGTCTCACATGACACAACAATAAATAACCTTTATTATATCGTAACTCCGAATTCTAAGTTACCCAAAAACAAGCCAGGGATGGAATCATAAAGTTCTCCCAGGCATGAACAAAACACCTCCAGCGTTGTATTGTGACACTGGCGAGTAATCTATGTTAAGAGCCTTTGGTCATCTTCATTCCATTATGTGATATCTTCACTGTCCTAGGAGGTGAACGATGAAACAGGAATCAGCTCTGTTTACCATTGTACTGTATGTACAAAAAAAACTATCTATAAAAATTGTGTTTGAAATTATGACACAAAGGACGAACAATTTTGCCAGCCCTACAGAGACAACAGGGTCGCAGTGTTCATTCTGTAATTCTCGACCCCCACAAGTAAAAGATAGTTTTTTGGAGTGATTGTACCTCCTACTAAATATCTGCATCAACAATTTAACAAATTATTTTTGCAGAAAAATAGCTCTCCCCTTCCCTTCTCCCCTAACTTGAAGACACAAAGCAGATACAGTATATCCCTAACTTGTTAAATATTTTAATTGAATTAGATTAATTCTTCGCATGGTCTCTACCAGAATATTTACCCAATGACCTTCCGGGCCTACAGTGAAAGAGGCACAGTACCCGCCACTTTACTCTGCTTTGGTCCATCTTCAGAGAAAGTAGGAAGTTGAAAGTACTGTAGAAAACGTAGGTTGTATATACCCGATATATCCTACAAGGCGCTGTTACTTTTGTGTTCATCACATATTTTGGTCTAGAACCTGATTCGTAAAATTGATGATCTTCGTTGATTTTGTATCGTAAGTTTTGGATGAGAGTTTCTGGGTATTAAGGTTGTTCTTATTCTCTGGTATGCTGGAATTGATTTGAAGCGTTCTTACACATACCGCAAGTTCCCGGATCCATTGACGATTTAACAGCTAAAATTTTGCATAACTTGCGCCGGGGTAATGGTAGAAACAGATGTTTAAGATTAATACCAAATCAATTATGTTCCTCTACATATTCATAAGCAATATCCACTACTAGTTACATTTGAGTGTAAAATGTATTTTTTTCTTAGCTGAAGTGGTCTGCATAACCTGGCAGTTGAAGCATAAGCCGGACCTCATGGAAGAATACTCTACAAGCTCAACTATTTCAACTGATGGAGTAAAGCAGCTAACAACACCCACACATATAGCGTTAAGGTGTTTAATCATCAGGTAACCAAGCGAGATCAATTAAAGCAAACAAATACCATCAACAAAACAGACATGAATGAAGGGATGTTTTTGCCTGAAATGGCTTTAGTACCAGTACCTGGAAACAACAACATACACCAAGGGAACGGGTTTGATAACAAGCGAACAGCAACAACAACAACAGAATAACAAAAAACTCGTACTTTACTGTCAACAAACTGCTGCAGTGCCAATGGCAGGTGGTGAGGGGCTCCGTTTTCGTAAGCAGACAATGGCTACAACACTACGCAAATATATTTAACTTTTGTACGGACAGACGAACGGATACCTGACGAGAACTATAGTATGATGAGTGTTTTTTGGTCAGCAACAACGCGCCATTCCATTGTTTGCCTAAGATTCTTTTTACGTGGGTATTTTTTTGTTAGCTTAAGTACGAGGCCACTTCGCTTACCGTTAGGTGCAGAAGATTAAGGTATCTTGTACACCTACCAGTTACCAGCTCTTAACTATCTCACTACCAATATTGACAATTTGGTAGGGAGTAAGGCTGCAGGGATCACAATAATGTTACTCGAGATGTCATGGTGGTTACTTCAAATTATAATGGCCACATTTACCACCATCTGGTCGTGTACCACAGATAGTGGTCATCGTTGTGTCAGGTGTCTTGCAAAACCAGTGGGATTGCGTGTTTACAGCAACGCCATCACGGGTACACAACCTCTACGCCTGAAAGTCTTCCTGGAGGCGGAGACTATCATTACCGCAAATATTTGGCAATATCTTATCCATTACGCATTACGTCAAGCAGACCGAAAATAGAAATAAATTAATCGATTCAACCGGGTGTGTACGTGCTGAACCAACGGAGTACGAAGTGAAGATCGCAAAGACGGAAGTGGCTAACCGCGGGTCCGATGTAGTGGTCATGATTGTCGGTAACTTTCTACCGCATTAGAATACCACCTTCTCTCGAACTGGAAAATTGCAAGCAACGCAAAACCTAGTCAGTAAAACGTATACAGACATCTGGCCAACTACGCACTAAACATCAACCAGGCGAGAGGAAGGAAATTTTAAGCCAAAGGCAACCAGGTTGGCCCTCCTGCCCTCCCATGGTGTAGTAACCGATACTCCGACGTATCTCAAAGCTCGCCCGCCGCTGATCATGGTCATGCATTACGAGTTCCGGATAAAATAGTTTATACTAGAACTACACGTTATATTAATTTAAAAAAAACAAGCAGGTGCCTAAACAAGTTTTATACGTTGAAGGTAGCTAAAACGATATCAAATAACTGAAGCAAGTTATATAAGTATTTATATACATTAAGCAATACAAGATACGGACATAATACAAGTACCAATTGCCTTTTGTTCTGATGTTGTTGAAATACATAATGAATGTTACTCTATACATCTAGTGGATTGAAATCTTGAAATATAAGAGGAGGAGGAGGAGGTAGAGAGGAGGAGGGCAGGAAGAGGAGGAGGGGAGGCTACACAACACTTGTTGCTTTATGCAGCTTGTGAACAACTAATATTCGCTTTCTGGCTTAAGAAATTAATCAAGCGTGACTGCAAAATAATGTACCAATAAACTGCACTAGAATTTTGCACATCTTTGAGGATAACTAACAATACAGTACAATACTATTAATGCTAATACTACTACTAATAATACTACCTACTAATCTACTATACTCTCTCTCACATAAGGGCAAAGTACAAACTCTTACATGATAGAAAGCTTGGTGTTGACATTCTCCTCGTCTGTAAAGGTGTTCCACTATACCAGAGTATGGACACGTTGAGGCAGCCAGGTACTATTATCTGTGAGACGCCACACATTTCACCTTGATTAGTATTAGAAGCTACTAATTAAAACTGCAGGGGGGCGAGGAGAGGTTACTGAATCACCACCTATTAAACGGTAAAATTCACTGGTAAAATAACTATATCCAAAAATAATAATGAGTTCAGAACTTACTTAAAAACATCATTGCCCTTAGCACTGACACAAACTACCAATGTGAACTGTTATAAAACACATTAACTATTCAAACATAAGCATTAAGCAACAAATGCAGGCGGCAGTTAACATGGTCGCACTCAGCTCAGCGTAATAATAAGGTCGAGTGAAGAAAACATAAACCACTATCTCAATAAATTGCTGAACTAAAACCCATTACACTCTTAAAACAACGACTCAAGCTGAACACAAGACATTTACGCCAAGAAAACACCTCAGTATACATGCAGGTGAAAAACGGCGTCAATTAACCTGCAAACACCATAAAACACTATCAAAACAACAACAAAAATCTAAGTCTTATTGAATCGAAAACACTAGACAAAACAGGAAATACCTTTATATCGTCATAACAATGGTGCTCACAGCCTGATACAAGGCGCGTCAACACCTGCACTACCCTGCCACAACAACACTGTTCATTCATTTCCCACCAGACTAACGAGATAGTTGACGACAAGGTACTGGTTGGTGAGGCGGGTCACTAGTGTTACCACCTGCACCGTGCCCAACGTCCTGCTCCTGCTACTGACTCTCATTCAATTAAAATTAATAACGGGGTAACTAGACTCGCTTGGATCACTCGCTCAAGGTCAAACGCTCATTATTTTCTTGTCGCCTAACGATATACAGTATTTATGCAAACTTGAAAAAAATAATTTCAACGCAGCAGACATAGTGACGGAATTCCATAAAATACCTTAAATCGTTTGATGTTATAACACTATACACTATACTGTATACCACTTGTCAATACACCCTACGCTAACATCATCTTACAGGTGACACTTCCTTCTTCACAAGCTGGTTTACACAGCCAACAGTTGTATGCAATGAAGAAGAGTGCACCCAGAAACTAGCCACACGGTACATGGATGTAACTGAATATCTCCTAAACTAAACTCCCCACACTTCTGGCGTCCTGGATACATCATAATTCTTATGTCAACTGCTGCTGGTGGCTGAACAAGTCGCTCCAGCATCTGCGACTTCTCATCGTATTTTCAAGTTTACAGGAAAACAGTTAAATAAAATTTAACTTCTTAAGTTATAGCATAATATTAAACAAGCTTTTAGAGTTCATATCATAATAACAATAATAATGATGATGATAATAATAATAATAATATATAATAATAGTAATAATAATAATACAAAAACAGCAGCAACTTTTTAAAATTACAACAGCTCAAAATCACAAACTGAAGTAAAGGTAAATATTATAAGAGAGATGTCTAACAGCACGTTTCTCGCTAGAAACAACAAACACTGAGTTTTATCTGTCAGCGGTCACTAAATTACGAGATCTCCCACACATTGGTCCTCCTTCGACAACCTATATCCTATTACACCCTCTCTTCCTCTAATCATCATAAATTATTACCCACACCTTCCTCCTCCTACTGTATCCCTACTTCCTATTAACACATCCTTCTCCATCCCTTCTCTCCTGTGCCACATATTTCTTCTTCTTCCCTTGAAGCCGCTCTTATATTCTTTATATAGACTAAACCATTTCCACCATCACTCCCCGTCCCCCCCTCCTATATATATATATATATACGGAACAACTTCAATAACTCCCTCCCCACATGAGACAGGTATTCCCCCACCTTGAGCATCCCTCACCACACACCCTCCCCCCTGCAAAGCCCCTTTCTCACACTTATTTTAGCCACCCACGTAATCCTGCTTCCTCTGAACTCCACACAGTCATGGCAGGCGTCGCGCTTGCCATCGAAGAGATTAATGACCAGACATATAGTTCTCCGCCACCCGAAGCCAAGATCATGACTACGAGGAACTGATAAAGATAAACTCCTCACTATTTTCCACCTGTCTCCTTCAATCGTTAAGGAATGATACTTGATAGTTCTTTAATAAATGTCTGTCTGTCTGCCTACCTGCTACTTGATATAGACAGATCCTTCACCAGATCTCCCTACCTGCCTCTAAACGGTGTATGATGCAACATTTCCTTCCTGTACCACGTGATGCAGCCCACATGACACACTGCTACCTAATAATAAAAAGATTCTCCATCCACTGTTACGGAGTACATTTATATTCTATCATTATAGGCACACAGTGTTCGCCACCCCTAATGTTATAATGTTCTCCACCCTAACACATTGTTCTTCTCACCTAATGTTAGTGTTCTCCTACAACACCACCGTCCTCCAACAAGCACAAATAACCCCAACATTAGCAGTCCTTCCTTCCACTCCCCCCAGGCACAGGGGGCTGCCACCTTACTCGTCATAATGTTCCTTGTTTATGGCAGTTTTACCAGGGATATAGTCAGCTCCGTAAATATTCACTATTCAGCTCGATAATTATTCTTTATAATTACCTTTTATTTGTATTTTCATTTCGTCTATGTACCCTAAGTTTCCTTCACTCCTTACCCATCTGTTTTTATCCTTTACATAACTGCCGTATTTAAGTTATTCTAATTAGATACACCTGTCATCATTAATCAGGTGATACCTCTTCTCACGTCTAGTTACACAATTGGATCTCTATAAATAAACAACTAAATGTTAGAAATAAAAGTGAAAGACCCTGACACTGTTTTTTCCAGCACTGTTCAGAACATGTTTGTTGAGTATGGCAGCTTTTTTTCTCTCTGACAAGGGGACGCCTCGGAGTGGATGTTCAGTATGGCCTCGTCCGATTTCTCCTTCCTACATTTACCCATTTAAAACAACGTGTGAGATCAGATTACAACCTACCTACAGACCACCACCCTATCCATGCCCTCCTTTTACCACACTGGTCACTCATTCCTGCCATTGCCTATACAGTGTATCTGCCACTCCCAAACATGAGTGTTCGCTTCCTTACCCTCCCTCTCCGTGCCCTGGCCCTCCTGGCCCCCTACCACTCATTCAACACTCTGCCTCCCTCTCCGTGCACTGGCCACTCCTGTACTACAACATCAACACTCTGCCTCCCTCTCATTTCGCCCATCTCCTTGCTACCACTCATCAACACTCTGCCTCCCTCCGTGCCCCTAACCTCCTGTGCCCCTACAACTCATCAACATTCTGCCATTCCTTCTGTGCCCCTTCGACCTCTATACCTAGCTAATTATCCTCCCCTCCTACCACCTCCTTACACCCTGCAGTTGCCATTTTGCGCCCTATATCACTCCTTGTTACCCTGTCACTGCCCCTAACCACTCCTGTTGCCCTGTCACTGCCCCTACCACTCCTTGCTAACCTACCACTGCACCCTACCACTACCTCCACCAGTGCCACTCCCCAACGCCAGAGCCAGCTTCCACCTCCTCGAGTTTCCCTCGTGCTTAAGTCCCTCACGTCCAATCTTCATCAGGTTACCAGCTCTCCTTATCGGACCCCCTCCACCCCCCGACCAAACACGTCAGGTCCTGCGTGCGTTACGGGGAGCGCCAAGGTCATGTCCGCGTCCTATTGCACCACCACTACCAGTCACCACCACCAGTCATCACTATCAACACCACCATCAATACCACCACAGCAACAGCTGCCACTGCTACACCAGCCATCAACAACCCCACCCATTATCACACCATCACCACAACACCACACCACAACCATCCTTACACCACCACACCACAACCATCCCTTACACCACCACCACACCACAACCATCACTTACAACACCACCACACAACAACCATCACTTACACCACCACCACCACAACCATCCCTTACACTACCACCACCACCACACCACAACCATCACTTACAACACCACCACCACACCACATCCTTACACCACACCACCACACCACAACCATCACTTACACACCACCACCACACCACAACCATCCCTTACACTACCACCACCACACCACAACCATCACTTACACCACCACCACCACACCACAACCATCCCTAACACTACCACCACCACGCCACAACCATCACCACAACACCACCACCACACCACAACCATCACTTACACTACCACCACCACACCACAACCATCCCTTACACTACCACCACCACACCACAACCATCACTTACACCACCACCACCACCACCACACCACAAACAACTCTCACACACCACCACCACACCACAACCATCCTTACACTACCACCACCACACCACAACCATCACTTACACCACCACCACCACACCACAACCATCACTTACAACACCACCACCACACCACTAAATTCCTATGACCAGACTACAAACAAGATCACACCTGCCACATACACACACACCTTACGTCACATTCCTAACCACTAGATTCTAGAAGGTGCAAGAAGCCGATATTTCGCTGAGAATAAAACCTACAAGCTTGACTGTACAAAACACGTCGGATATACACATCTGGCCTACATCTGCAGAACCGGAAATAACCCCCACCTCAGGGCAGGTTTCCCGGGAGAATCTATAATAATGGGAAACACAAGTTATTAATTTTCTCACAAAGCGATAAAAGTAATAGACGAATAATTAGTTGTTGTTATTGTGTGTATGTATGTGTGTATGTATGTGTGTAGAGTATGTATGTGTGTGTGTGTGTTAGTTGTTGTCTCTGAATGCACGGTTAGCCTTTAGTAAACAAGCACAAGAGACAAACTACACACACAGGCCACACCTTGTACAACACGACATATACAACACACACACACACACATACAGGCCACACCTTGTACAACACGACATATACAACACACACACACACACACACAGGCCACACCTTTGTACAACACGACATACAACACACACACACACACACAGGCCACACCTTGTACAACACGACATATACACACACACACACACAGGCCACACCTTGTACAACACGACATATTAAACACAAACACACACATACCACACCTTGTACAACACGACATATACAACACACACACACACACACAGGCCACAATTTGTACAACATGACATATACAACACACACACACATACCACACCTTGTACAACACGACATATACAACACACACACACACAGGCCACACCTCGTACAACACGACATATACAACACACACACACACATACCACACCTTGTACAACACGACACATATACAACACACATAGACCACACCTTGTACAACACGACATATACAACACACACACAACACAGGCCACACCTTGTACAACATGACAGTACAACACACACATACCACACCTTGTACAACACGACATATACAACACACACACACACAGGCCACACTTTGTACAACACGACATATACAACACACACACACACAGGCCACACCTGTACAACACGACATATACAACACACACACACATACCACACTTTGTACAACACGACATATACAACACACACACACACACAGGCCACACCTTTGTCAACACACATATACAACACACACACACACATACCACACCCTGCCAACACGACATATACAACACACACACACATACCACACCTTGTACAACACGACATATACAACACACACACACACACAGGCCACACCTTGTACAACATGACATATACAACACACACACACACACACACAGGCCACACCTTGTACAACATGACATATACAACACACACACACACACACACACAGGCCAAAACTTGTACAACACGACATATACAACACACACACACACAGGCCACACCTTGTACAACATGACATATACAACAACACACACACACACAGGCCACACCTTGTACAACACGACATATACAACACACACACACACACACAGGCCACACCCCTGATACAACACGACATATACAACACACACACACACAGGCCACACCTTGTACAACATGACATATCCAACACACACACACACAGGCCACACCTTGTACAACACGACATATACAACACACACACACACACACACACAGGCCACCCCTGATACAACACGACATATACAACACACACACACACACACACAGGCCACACCTTGTACAACATGACATATACAACACACACACACACACACACAGGCCACACCTTGTACAACATGACATATACAACACACACACACACACACACAGGCCACCCCTGATACAACACGACATATACAACACACACACACACACACAGGCCACACCTTGTACAACACGACATATACAACACACACACACAGGCCACACCTTGTACAACACGACATATACAACACACACACACACACACACAGGCCACCCTGATACAACACGACATATACAACACACACACACACACACACAGGCCACACCTTGTACAAATATGACATATACAACACACACACACACACAGGCCACACCCTTGTACAACATGACATATACAACACACACACACACACAGGCCACACCTTGTACAACATGACATATACAACACACACACACACACACACACAGGCCACCCCTGATACAACACGAGACATACAACACACACACACACACACACAGGCCACACCTTGTACAACACGACATATACAACACACACACACACACACACAGGCCACCCTGATACAACACGACATATACAACACACACACACACACAGGCCACACCTTGTACAACATGACATATACAACACACACACACACACACACAGGCCACACCTTGTACAACATGACATATACAACACACACACACACACACACACAGGCCACACCTTGTACAACATGACATATACAACACACACACACACACACACAGGCCACCCTGATACAACACGACATATACAACACACACACACACACACACAGGCCACACCTTGTACAACACGACATACAACACACACACACACACACACAGGCCACCCTGATACAACACGACATATACAACACACACACACACACACACACGGCCACACCTTGTACAACATGACATATACAACACACACACACACAGGCCACACCTTGTACAACACGACATATACAACACACACACACACACACACAGGCACACCTTGTACAACATGACATATACACACACACACACACACACACAGCCACACCTTGTACAACATGACATATACAACACACACACACACACACACAGGCCACACCTGTGCAACACGACATATACAACACACACACACACACACACACAGGCCACACCTTTGCAACATGACATACAAACACACACACACACACACAGGCCACACCTTGTACAACATGACATACAACACACACACACACACACACACACATGTGCAACATGACTATACACACACACACACACACACCCACTGGCACACCTGTACCACACACACACAGGTCACACCTTGCAACATATATACTACACACACACACACACACACCATACTGTACAACATTATGTCTTACACACACACACACTAGACCACCCCTATTCTGGCCATGTCTACCACACACACACACACAGCCACACACACTTCAACCACCACACACAGGCCACCTGGCATGTCCTGACACACACACACACAGACCACACTTGCAACGTGACATGTCACACACCCCACACACACCACACAGCTGTGTCAACATGACATGTAACACACCACAAACCTGATCTGACACGACATATACAACACACCACACACCACACCTTGTACAACATGACATATACAACACACACACACACACACACAGGCCACACCTTGTACAACATGACATATACAACACCACACACACACACAGGCCACACCTTGTAGCATGACATGACATATACAACACACACACACACACACACACACAACACTTGTATGACATATACCACACACACACACACACACAGGCCACCCTGATACAACACGACATATACACCACACACACACACACATACCACACACACCCGTATCCGCCTACACCTTGACATGCTACTATACACACACACACACACACCACACCTGCCACCCTTGCATGACATATACAAACACACACACACACACACAGGCCACCCAACCTGACATGTATTACAACCCACACACCACTATACACACACGAGCCTGTGTACAACCTTGCTATACACACACACACACACAGATACCTGTGTACAACATGTACACACACACACAGACCACACAACCATGACATTAACACACACACACACCCCAGGCCACACCTTGTACAACATGACATATACACCACACACACACACACACACACACAGACCTTGTACAACATGCCACACGCCAGCCGACATCTATGTACAACACGACATATACACACACACAGACCACACCTTGTACAACTGACGACTACCACACACACACACAGGCCCACACAGCCTGTCCACGACATGTACAACACCTGCAACAAGCCTCAACACACATATACAACACACACACACACACACACAGGCCACACCTTGTACAACATGACATATACAACCACACACATAGCCACCACCAGTGCAACATGACATATACAACCACACACACCACTGCACACACAGACCACACTGTACAACATGACATATACAACACACACACAGGCCACACCTTAGCAACACGACATATACAACACACATAGACCACACCTTGTACAACATGACATATACAACACATAGACCACACCTTGTACAACATGACATATACAACACACACACACAGGCCACACCTTGTACAACACGACATATACAACACACATAGACCACACCTTGTACAACATGACATATACAACACACACACACAGGCCACACCTTGTACAACACGACATATACAACACACATAGACCACACCTTGTACAACACGACATATACAACACACACACACACATACCCACACCTTGTACAACATGACATATACAACACACACACACAGGCCACACCTTGTACAACACGACATATACAACACACATAGACCACACCTGTACAACATGACATATAACACACATAGACCACACCTTGCAAAACACGACATATACAACACACATAGACCACACCTTGTACAAAATGACATATACAACACACACACACAGGCCACACCTTGTACAACACGACATATACAACACACATAGACCACACCTTGTACAACACGACATATACAACACACATAGACCACACCTTGTACAACACGAATACAACACACATAGACTACACCTTGTACAAAATGACATATAACAACACACACACACACAGGCCACCTTGTACAACACGACATATACAACACACATAGACCACACCCTTGCAAACACGACATATACAACACATGACCACACCTTGTACAAAATGACATATACAACACACACACACACAGGCCACACCTTGTACAAATACGACATATACAACACACATAGACCACACCTTGTACAACACGACATATACAACACACATAGACCACACCTTGTACAACACGACATATACAACACACACACACACATACCACACCTTGTACAACATGACATATACAACACACACACACAGGCCACACCTTGTACAACACGACATATACAACACACACACACATACCACACTGTACAAATACGACATATACAACACATAGACCACACCTTGTACAACACGACATATACAACACACAGGCCACACCTTGTACAACACGACATATACAACACACACACACACAATACCACACCTCGTACAACACGACATATACAACACACATAGACCACACCTTGTACAACACGACATATACAACACACACAGGCCACACCTTGTACAACACGACACATATAAATACACATAGACCACACCTTGTACAACACGACATATACAACACACACACACAGGCCACACCTTGTAAACACGACATATACAACACACACACACACACTACCACACCTCGTACAACACGACATATACAACACACATAGACCACACCTTGTACAACACGACATATACAACACACACACACACAGGCCACACCTTGACAAAATGACATATACAACACACACACACAAGCAACATTGTACAACACGACATATACAACACACACACACACATACCACACTGTACAACACGACATATACAACACACATAATCACACCTTGTACAACACGACATATACAACACACATAGACCACACCTTGTACAACATGACATATACAACACACACACACAGGCCACACCTTGTACAACACGACATATACAACACACATAGACCACACCTTGTACAAATATGACATATACAACACACACACACAGGCCACACCTTGTACAACACGACATATACAACACACATAGACCATACTTTGTACAACATGACATATACAACACACACACACAGGCCACACCTTGTACAACACGACATATACAACACACACACACACACACAGGCCACAACTGTACAAACATGACATATACAACACACACATAAGCCACCCCTTGATACAACACGACATATACAACATATAGACCACCTTGTACAAAATGACATATACACACACACACACACAGGCCACACCTTGTACAACACGTTCAACACACATAGACCACACCTTGTACAACATGACATATACAACACACACACACAGCCACCCCTGACATAACGCATATATACAACACATAGACCACACCTTGTACAAAATGACATATACAACACACACACACAGGCCACAATTTGTACAACACGACATATACAACACACACACACACACACACAGGCCAACCTTGTACAACACGACATATACAACACACACAACACAGGCCACACCTTGTACAACACGACATATACAACACACACACACACACACACACACAGGCCACCCCTGATACAACACGACATATACAACACACATAGACCACACCTTGTACAACATGACATATACAACACACACACACACAGGCCACACCTTGTACAACACGACATATACAACACACACACATACCAGCCGGGAGACCTGTCACTATGACAACCCAGAGGGAATTATCTTCGCATATTATAGCTGAAGGTCGGGCAAACTTACGACTAATTCGGGTCGTTATCCCAAGCTATTTGCGCCAGACTTAAGAGTGATCCCACGTGACTTATAAATGGCTCGCTGTGTTAAATCTTCAGATATAAACATGTTGCTATATTAGAACCTCAAGAGGAACCCAGTCAGTGTTTAGATATGATCCATCCTGGTGTCAACAAGGCAGGTGACAAGGACATTAGCACGTGATGAATCCTATCCTCTAATTTTATACACCGCTCAATGAGAACATGTTTGCTGTGACTTAATAACCATAATAACAATTTCCAAATAATACTATGATAATAATAAGGTGTTAAGTGACCATTGTGTTTTATTAGTGTTATACCAAGAGTATTAATAAAGATATCAATCAAGAACACACAAGAATACTAGTAGTCATCAGTTGTGGCGGCTGTACGCTACTTAATGTAATGTGACAGTGTTGAGTCAGAAGGTACCTTAGTTTATCAGGTCACGCCAAAAGCCCACTATCTCACCTTGAACCCGTTTCACCTTGAACCCCTTTCACCTTGAACCCGACTCACCTTGAACCCATCTCACCTTGAACCTGTTTCACCTTGAACCTGTCTCACCTTGAACCTGTTTCACCTTGAACCTGTTTCACCTGAACCTGTCTCTACCCTTGAACCTGTCTCACTTGAACCTGTTTCACCTTGAACCCGTCTCTCACCTTGAACCCGTCTCACCTGGAACCCATCTCACCTTGAACCTGTCTCACCTTGAACCTGTTTCACTCTTGAACCTGTTTCACCTTGAACCTTCACAGCTGAACCTGTCTCACCTTGAACCTGTCTCACCTTGAACCTGTCTCACCTGAACCTGCTCTCACCTTGAACCCGTTTCCACCTTGAACCTGTCTCCACTCTTGAACCTGTCTCTCACCTTGAACCTGTTCCCACCTTGAACCTGTCTCAACTTTGGAACCCGTTTCACCTTGGAACCCCATCTCACCTGAACCCAGTCTTTCCTGAACCCCATCTCACCTTGAGCCCTATCTCACCTTGAACCCCTATCTCACCTTGAACCCTCCATCTCACCCTGAACCCCCATCTCACCTTAACCCCCATCTCACCTTGAACCCCATCTCACCTTGAATCCCCATCTCACCTTGAACCCCATCTCACCTTGACCCCATCTCACCTTGACCCATCTCACCTTGAACCCCATATTCTCTGCAGGAACCCTAGAACTCAGCAAATACGTAACCGAACGAAGTATGTAATGA
>NW_024712404.1:0-10644 GCF_018991925.1 Homarus americanus
GTATACATGGGTGATGGTGTCATAGTTGTTGGTCTGACCTCAGGGTATACATGGGTGATGGTGCCATAGTTGTTGGTCTGACCTCAGGGTATACATGGGTGATGGTGCCATAGTTGTTGGTCTGACCTCAGGGTATACATAGGTGATGGTGCCATAGTTGTTGGTCTGACCTCAGGGTATACATGGGTGATGGTGTCATAGTTGTTGGTCTGACCTCAGGGTATACATGGGTGATGGTGTCATAGTTGTTGGTCTGACCTCAGGGTATACGTGGGTGATGGTGTCATAGTTGTTGGTCTGACCTCAGGGTATACGTGGGTGATGGTGTCATAGTTGTTGGTCTGACCTCAGGGTATACATGGGTGATGGGGTCATAGTTGTTGGTCTGAAAATTTTTTTTTTTAGTTGTTTTATGGTTTATTGTTTTGTCCTTTTTTATCGTTTTATTTTTTTATTTTTTTTTATTTTCTATTTTTTTCCGGTGCTTCGTGGACCCATCCGCTGTCCCTGACGGAAGGTACCATTCCACACCTTATTTTTTATTTAGTTTTATATTTTTCTATTTATTTATTTATTTTATTTTATTTTTCATTTTTATTATTTTCTCTTGTTTTAGTTAGTTATTAATTTATGATTCCTTTTCTTTTTTTCGGTACCTTTTATTTTATTATTTTTTAATTTTTTATTTTATTTTTTTTACTTTTTTTTTTATTCTTATTTTTTTTCCGGTGTTTCGTGGACCCATCCGCTGTACCATTCCACACCTTATTTTTTATTTATCTTTATATTTTTTTATATATTTATTTATTTTATTTTATTTTTTTTATTTTTTTTTTATTATTTTCTCTTTTTTTAATTAATTATTAATTTATGATTCCTTTTCTTTTTTTTCGGTACCTTTTATTTTATTTATTTATTTTTTATTTTTTTTATTTTTTTTTATTTTTTTTTATTTAATTATTTATTTTTACTTTTTTATTTATTTTTTTTTAGGCAATTTTTTATAGTTTTGTGTATTTGTAAGACAGCGACAACGAACAACAACAAACCTCAGCGACAACGAACAACAACAAACCTCAGCGACAACGAACAACAACAAACCTCAGCGACAACGAACAACAACAAACCTCAGCGACAACGAACAACAACAAACAACAACAACAACGAACAACAACGAACAACAACAACAACGAACAACAACGAACAACGAACAACAACAACGAACAACAACAACGAACAACAACAACGAACAACAACAACAACGAACAACAACAACGAACAACAACGAACAACAACAACGAACAACAACAACGAACAACAACGAACAACAACAACGAACAACAACAACGAACAACAACTACCAACACCAACACCCTCAAGGTTTGATCCTGGCCTCGGGGAACATGACGGTGGGACAAGGCCGTCAGTCCACCACGAGGGGCGCTGCTGGTGAATGTTTCAGAACTTGTATTTATGTTTCGTAAACCAAGTATAAAGGTAAATGGCTGTTTACTAATAACAATGTGTGAACGTAATTTGTTATTTTTATTGTTTCACGTGAAGTATAGTTTTTTGTGTGTGGCGCAGACGGATGAATGAATGATGGTTTACGCTGACGTATAGTGAGAACCGTGGTGAACACCTGGACTGTTACCTCCTAAGATGACCCCAAACACAACGCTTCCGTGACGCCTGCTGGACCACCACTCCACGACCCCCTGATGGAAACACGATGATCCTTCCCATACTGGCAAGATATTATGTAAATAATGTTGATGATATGTTAAAGGAATATCCTTCCTTCCTTCCTTAGTAAGCCCCTTTATAATATTTATATATACTTGTGACACTTGCCAGATGCTTCTGGTGTTATTGTAAAGGGGTGTATTAGCCCCTTAGTTCTTATATGAATATCAGGGCAGTACATTGGGTTTATATAATCATATTATCCCCTGTAATTTTCCACTGGCTATGAGGTGACATGGTCACATCACGTGATGGGCAAGTTCCTTGAGGCGCGGCCCCTAAAACTCTTAAGATCAGCAATTAAAAATAAGCGGATTGTCACTCAACACCTCACACCAAACGGACGTATTTAGAAGAGCTATTTAATATAGCCTTCGTCCTCATCTTAACACTCATAGCTACAGTGACTAAGTTACGGTGATATACACTTGGAACTGTATATGAGATAGTTCCTCAATAAATAGATAACAGACAATTGTGTTTCGCTACTAAAACCCTATATAATTTACATGTTCCTGCCTCATTAACCCAGAAGGAATCAACGGTTAAAAGGCCAGTTCAGGGTTACCTAGTGACAGCACTAGGATCCCGCTTCCTCTATCAAGGAATAAATATTGAAATTGAATTGAATTGAAATTGTTACCTGTTATAGTACACAGTGCTTGGCTATATTGGTGTGTGTGTGTGTGTGTGTGTGTGTGTGTGTGTGTGTGTGTGTGTGTGTGTGTGTGTGTGGTCGGCTACTGTAAAATGTCTCCATTAACTATTGTGGACCTGATGTGTTTCACCAGTTGCCGCTGATAGTTTTCAAAGCCATAAGTTGATCAATGTTTTTATACACACTAACACAAGATAAAAAAGGAGTCGCCCTACAAACAAATAAAAAGGTCCCTCGCTCTCGTCAGGCTCGACCGCTCTCACCCAAACCGAGACAGGCAATTGTCCACTGACCCACCACGTTTGATTATAATATGAATTAGCATTTATAATTATTTTTTATTTCATTATAATTGACCCCAAAACATATAGTGGTACTCAACTGTGTTTTATCAGCAAGTAGAAGAGAAGAATCAAGAGAAAGACTACATGGACTCCTCTTGGAGATATAATTACTTCATGAAAAAACTACTTTCATAATTAATGAAATCACAATTAATTTGAAATCTCATTAATCTCCTCAACCAAAATAGACAAAACTTAATTATCTATTATTGGTGGAGGGAAGGAGACAGGGGTGGTAGTGGTGGAGGGAGGGAGACAGGGGTGGTAGTGGCGGAGGGAGGGAGACGGGGGTGGTAGTGGTGGAGGGAGGGAGACAGGGGTGGTAGTAGGAGGGAGGGAGAGGTGGTAGTGGTGGGAGGGAGGAGCAGGGGTGGTGGTGGAGGAGGAGACAAGGGTGGTGGTGGAGGAGGGGAGACGAGGTTGGTAGTGGTGGAGGAGGGAGACAGGGTGGTAGGGTGGAGGAGGGACAGGGTGGGGTGTGGTGAGGGAGGGAGACAGGTAGTGGTGGGAGGGAGGGAGACAGGGGTTGTAGGGTGGGGAGGGAGGGAGACAGGGTGGTAGGGTGGAGGAGGGAGACAGGGGTGGGTAGGGTGGAGGGAGGGAGACGAGGTTAGTGGTGGGAGGGAGGGAGACAGGTGTGGTAGCAGGAGGGAGGGAGACAGAGGTGGTAGTGGGGAGGGAGGGAGATGTGTGGTAGTGGTGGAGGATAGAGACAGGGGTGGAAGTGTGGGGTGGGAGGGAGGGAGAGGTTGGTAGTGGTGGAGGGAGGGAGACAGGGGTGGTAGTGGTGGAGGGAGGGAGACAGGGGTGGTAGTGGTGGAGGGAGGGTTACAGGGGTGGTAGTGGTGAAGGGAGGGAGACAGGGGTGGTAGTGGTGGAGGGAGGGAGACGGGTGGTAGTGGTGGAGGGAGAGAATCGTAGCGGGTGTCCATTATGCTGCTCACGCCCACTACGTGTACAGTGTCAACACCATCGACAACATACCATTATGTTTTGTTTTCACATAGACCACTCAGCAATACACTTAATCCCCCAAAATTTTAAGGGCAGCTTCACACGAGCACCTTACCTGAACTGGTCACTTTTCAAACTGAGAAGCAAATCTGGGACTACAATTCCGGCCAGCTACGCCCAAAGCGGTCACGGGAGGCTAGACGAATTTCTGCATTACACAAATGTAGACTTTGAAGAGGGATCTCGGTGACCCTATTACTGTGACATCTACAGCTGTAATTTTGAGCTGTATGAAGTGATGGCAAGAAATAATGTGTTCGTTGACACGTCCATGGCTTGCTAGAAGGTGGAATACGAGTTTGTACTAACAAAATGTAAATATTGCTGTCAAATCATTACTAGCGCACAATTATTATGCATTCACAAATTATTTTACGTATAGTACAGACTCCCAAAAAGGTATCTTAACCCTCGGGGTCGTTGTGGTTCATGGTTTTGCGAGCAGTGTTCATCCACTAGTTTCGGAACGATTGGTACAGTCGACCACAGATATACACAATTACCTACAATGTGGTTTAAATTATCTTGTAATACTTTCATGTAGAGAACTACCATAATTTCAAAATGACCAGAAATTTTACTTTTATTCCTGCCGATATTTCATAAATAAAAGTTTTGTATATTTAAAAATACTGGTATGGGGAGCTGGAATGGCCACTATATCAAAGCATTTCGTCCAGATTTCAAATTGTAAAGAAAGAAAAAGTAATTATACTTTTTAGGGGGACTGTACCCTATATTTGGTGAAATAATCAAAAATTTTCATAAGGATATAAAAATACGACAAATAACCGTACCATTAATCTTATATATCAGCAGCTCTCCCTTGAACACGGGAGTGATGCTGATAACGGATTAGTGAAGACCAACATACCGGCGTTAAGAGAAACCAGCAATACTGGCTGGAATCTCCTGATCTATTGCCGGAGTTGCTTGCCTTTTTAA
Source organism: Homarus americanus (assembly GCF_018991925.1). Classification (NCBI taxonomy): domain Eukaryota; kingdom Metazoa; phylum Arthropoda; class Malacostraca; order Decapoda; family Nephropidae; genus Homarus; species Homarus americanus. The sequence goes on from NW_024712404.1 coordinate 4,708, forward strand.
AACAAAATGCAGTTTAATGTGTTTGTGTGATGCCGCTCTGATGGTATTGTACTACACTACACAAACATCATACGAGTCTTTTAACATATTCAATCAAAATAAGCCTCCTAAGGTAGCCTACATGGCTTGTTACAAACTCTTAAAGGAAGTTCATATATCGAATCCACAATCTGTTTTAAAGGACCTTGAAATAGTTGGGGAAAAATACAAAACTAATAAGTACAATATTGAAAGATAATAATCTCTTCATCAGATAATGCAAAGCTGCTGCTAATAATAATAATAATAATAATAATAATAATAATAATAATAATAATAATAATAACAATAATAATAATAATGGAAAAGAAGAAAAAGAATAAGAAAACGAAAAGTAGCAGTAATTAAAAAATCATTATCAATTAGAATTAATTGCCTCAATACCAACACAAAGTAAATTCATAAAAAACTGAGACGGGTATAACGGGCCAAGTATAAGGGGGCCAAGTTACAGCATAAGGGGTCCAAGTTACAGTATAAAGGGGCCAAGTTACAGCACCAGATAAAGTATAAGGGAACCAAGTCATAGAAGCAGAAAAATAAAGTCACCGCTAGTTAAAAAAAATCCATCAGATTTATTACATTACGTTACGTTACTTAATATCTTGTAGTGATTAAGGAAGTGGGTAAAATAAAATCAAACTGGATATATTTACCCTAAGTGTCATTCCTATCTATCTTAAGGTTGTAGAGTCAGGGTCAAAGGCCCTGTCGCCTCCCATACTGTTCCACGAGCCCCGAGATTCAGAGTCGTGAGTCTGAAGCATTATTCGTCGACCAGAATAATGCATCAGTGTCTATTGCTTCGGATTCACGAGTCTGGATCTCGGAGTTTGTGAAGCAGCAGGAGAGGAGACAGGGCTTTTGATCGCGACTTTACTCTATTGAGGTCATATAATATACGAAAAGAGTATATCCAATAATTCTTTTAATCAGACTTGTGTATATATTTTATTAATGGTTTATATTAATTGTACTATACATAATTACACAGCCATTTAATTGCAATAGTTTTTGTTGACTGGTAAAAGATGTTTGATCTACACTAAATGGAAAGGAAGAAGTAGATGATAAAAAGCAAGATTAAGAAGAAAATAGAATGAAAGAAGGGCACGAAAGGGAGAAGAAGAAAGATCAGGAAGAAGATAGAATGAAATAATGACAAGAAGTAGAGAGAAAGAGAGATGAAACAGGAAATACAAAGAAAATAGACTAAAAGTAGCATCAAGAATAAAGAGATTAAAGGAAGGAACTACCAAGAATTAATGTGAGATAAGAGAAGTTCAAAAGCGAAAGAAATAAAGAAAGAAGTTAGAATATCCAAGAAATACAAACAAAACAAAGATAGGAGGAGGGAAGGATAAGAAGAATGAAATAAAAGTAACAGGAGAAGAATGAAGATGAATTAGTCAGCTTGAATGAAAGATCTAGAATTAATACGCCTGAGAAGAAAAAATAGCAATAAAGAAGCAAACCAAAGATAGCTGCGAAGAAGAAAAACACGAGAAGAAAGAAAAAAAGGTTAAGGCTCCTAGATAAGACAAAATAGGAGGAGAGAAATGAAGAAAATTTAAAATATAAGAAAAATAAGTAAAACTACCAAGAAAGACCCAGGAAAATAAAACAATATAAATACAAAAGAAAATAATGTAGATCCAATAAGAAAATAAATAAATAATAATAAAGAAAACCCAAGGAGCAAAAAGAAAAAAAATTCCAGAGAAAAAGAAGAAAAAGGAAGCCAAAAGAAGGAAGAGAAAGATGAAAAACAACAAGAAGAAAACGCAACACGAGGATAAATTGTTTCCAGGCCAACTAACCTAAGGAAACCAACCAGAGAATCAAAATAGACCTGGATACTGGAGACTTAAAGCTCAGGGAAACCAACTGCTTTTATATCGCTTTCAACTTGTCTTTTCTTGAGAGTCACTTGATCGAATTCCAAGTCAGTAATGCTCTTTCAGGTAGTTGGTTAGTAATTTAATGAAGGAGGTGGTTCGTAGTAACAAATAATTAGATATTCCGTAGTTATTTAAAAAGATGATTAGGAGTAAGTTAAGAAGTTATTAGCCGTAGCCTTCAGGTAATTTTGTAGTAACCAGTAAGTGCTTCGTAGTAACCTGAGGGTACTGTAATATCAACAACCAAGACGTAGTTTTGTAGTTACTTGGATATATTTCTATAGTTACTTGGATATATTTCTATAGTTACTTGGAATAATGTTTTAGCTAGTTTCTTATGGGGGAATATACGTATCTCGGCTATTGCTCCCTTCTTGCTGATCTATGACCCTTAATCTGGTGGCCAAGATCTCGTACTTCAGTCGGTAAAAGAGAGAAGATAATTTGTGTAATAGTATGTGTTGTTGATATTATATTCCAGAGTTTGTTGTTCTCTATTTCCATATTAAGTGATGTATATACTGTAATTATATAAGTGTAGGTTGCATCTCACTTACATTGCTTTAAATAAGTGTTAATGAGTGGTGTGTGTGTGTGTGTGTGTGTGTGTGTGTGTGTGTGTGTGTGTGTTTAGTTTACACGGTACAGGAATTATGCAAAACAGATGTTCACACCTGACTTTATAAACAATAGGCTCTGTCTTTTTTCCAGTTGTATTTTCATTCTTTCACCAAAAAAAAAATTGTCCCTTTAAGTGGCTAATGACCATCGTCAGGCAACACAACTTAAGTGGATGTTTATAGTACCATTTTGGTCTTTATTCTCGCCAACTGTATGTATTCAAGGTGCGAGGAGAGGTAATTAGCAGTTAGTTGATGGCAGTAATTAAGGCAGAGTGTAAGTAGTAGGAAATTCCTATAATTACTTGGATGCTGTCGACAGGAGGAGGAGGAGGAGGAGGAGGAGGAGGAGGAGGAGAGGGAGGAGGAGGAGAGGGAGGAGGAGGAAAGTAGTGGTGGTGGTAGGGTATGAAGATAATGATAAAACCTCTTCACTCTTTTGATGTCCAAGAAGTAATGACAGGACAAACGTGAGTAACTGAGTGAGAGGATGAACTTTGTGAGCAGATAAATGGTAAAAATATTATCATGATAAACGTGAACATAGATACAACTAGCAGAGGGTAATAACTGATGGTCAGTTGCCTCAAAGAATTTGTTTACCTATCTCTTGTGATGACGTTTACCTATAGTACATGTGGCATCGTCGCAATACTAGAGTAAACTTATGAATGAATCCGTAGTAGTCTTTTAACGATGGAGCTGATTGGTGGAAAAGATTACTAGACAATTTAACTTGCCAATAAGGCTAAATAGATGTTGGTATATAAACCCGATGTAAACAATACACACTTAGATGTTTCAAATAATGAATAATACCAATATGAGTCATTAGGCTTTAAAAATAAAACGTATACTTGATAATTTGTATAACTCATGACGCTTCTTCACACAGGGACACTGGCGCCTTGGTAAATCACACAATGGATCAAAGCAAACCTTCAGAATTCATAATATGTGGAGATTGATTCATGTCACAAACGTATTTTAATAATAAAAAGTAATGCTACAGCGAAAGGAATAATATATTATAGAAATATGAATAAAAGGATATACGGGTCAGGGGAGACTTAACATAGTCATGAGTTCAGTTGGGTCAGCCTCCCCACACCGGTAGACCCCCCCCCCCCACTCACACAAACTTCATAAAATGTCTTACCTGTTGGTTGTCTCATAGGTGATAGGTTTCGTGGGAATTAAATTATTTGTTTCCATCAATTTCAAGTGTTGTAAAATCATGACTAAGAACGTTTATGAATCTGTTATCACTGTAAATCTGGTAATTGGTTTAAATAATTAATTATAATTGACAAAAGTCTACATAAATCATGTCCTAATATTTGTAAGCCCACTCTTTAAATCAGTACACAGATGTTCTATTACCGTTGATATCTAATAATCCTTTATAATTATCTTATGTGTACATATTTACTTTTATTATACAGTCTAAGATAAATTAAATATCAATAAACAATAATTAATGATTTAACCTCTTAGGAGGCAGAGACCTTTTTAAACTAAGTAAAAACGTTTGGCGTTAACCAGTATAAACCGTCTAAAGCTTAAGTGTAAAAACACATGAGAAGGAAGTGATAAATTAAGCTTCGTTGCCGTTTATTTAGATAATTCGGGTAATGCAAGTTAAATAATTAATATATGCAAATAGCCCACAGTTTATAAATACTACAGTCTGCATGTTGACAGAGGCTAGTACAATAGATCGTATCTGTGTGTTGATGTTTAAAGGTGTAGTGATGTGTGGGGAGTGATGTATAGGGATGTGGGGGTGTTGGTTGGTGATGTGTAGGGGTGTGGGGAAGTGATGTATAGGGATGTGGGGGTGTTGGTTGGTGATGTGTAGGGGTGTGGGGAAGTGATGTATAGGGATGTGGGGGTGTTGGTTGGTGATGTGTAGGGGTTTGAAGAAGTGATGTATAGGGATGTGGGGGTGTTGGTTGGTGATGTGTAGGGGTGTAGGGAAGTGATGTATAGGGATGTGGGGTATGTGGTTGAAGTGATGTGTGTGGGGTGTGGTGATGTTAAAGTGATGTATATGTGGGGGTGTTGGTTGGTGATGTGTAGGGGGTTGGGAATGTGTGGTGTGGGAAGTGATGCATAGGGATGTGGGGACGTTGGTTGGTGGTGATGTGTAGGGGTGTGGGGAAGTGATGTATGTGTGGGGGTATTGGTTGGTGATGTGTGGGGTGTGGGAAGTGATGCATGGGGATGCCAGGGGTGTTGGTTGGTGATGTGGCAAGGGGGTGTGGGAAGTGATGTATAGGGATGTGGGGGGTATTGGTTGGTGATGTGTGGGGTGCTGCAGGGAAGTGCATATAGGGATGTGGGGGGTGTTGGTTGGTGATGTGTAGGGGTGTGGGAAGTGATGTGTATAGGGATGTGGGACGTTGGTTGGTGATGTGGAAGGGAAGTGATGTATAGGGATGTGGGGACGTTGGTTGGTGATGTGTAGGGGTGGCCAAGTGATGCATAGGGATGTGGGGGTGTTGGTTGGTGATGTGTGTGTAGGGGGTGTGGGAAGTGATGTATAGGGATGTGGGGGTATTGGTTGGTGATGTAGGGGTGTGTGATGTTAGGGATGTGGGGTGTTGGATTTGAGGTGATCTATACTTAGGGGTGTGGGGGAAGTGATGTGTGTATAGGGATGTGGGGACGTTGGTTGGTGATATTGGGAAGTGATGTGGGTGAGGGATGTGGGGACGTTGGTTGGTGAGGATGTAGGGTGTGGGGAAGTGAGATGAGGGGATGTGGGGGTGTTGGTTGGTGATGTGTAGGGGTGTGGGGAAGTGATTGTATAGGGATGTGGGGGTGTTGGTTGGTGATGTGTAGGGGTGTGGGGAAGTGATGTATAGGGATGTGGGGGTGTTGGTTGGTGATGTGTAGGGGTGTGGGGAAGTGATGTATAGGGATGTGGGGACGTTGGTTGGTGATGTGTGGGGAAGTAATGTATAGGGATGTGGGAACGTTGGTTGGTGACGTGTGGGGAAGTAATGTATAGGGATGTGAGAACGTTGGTTGGTAGGGGAGGTGTGAGGAGGGTGTATGAGGACGAGGGCCAGGAAGGACGTGTTGTTGAGGGTGAAGTAACTTGTGTGGAGTGACGAGGATAAACAAGATGGGGGTTTGGACCCTTGTTACGACAGTGAGCGTAAATTAATAACAATAAAGTGAAAGGAGAAGCTGTGATTTCTTTAATTATGAAAGTAGTTTTTCATGAAGTAATTATATCTCCAAGAGGAGTCCATGTTGTCTTTCTCTTGATTCTTCTCTTCTACTTGCTGATAAAACACAGTTGAGTACCACTATATGTTTTGGGGTCAATTATAATGAAATAAAAAATAATTATAAATGCTAATTCA
>NW_024712405.1:0-11776 GCF_018991925.1 Homarus americanus
AGCCTAGAAAAGTTAGAGATCAAAGAAAAGTAAGCTGTAATGAGCGAGAGCATAATGATAAAATTAGCTATAATACTTGGGATGGGATACGACTTTTCAACCTCTGTGTGATATAGCGGATGCAGAGAAATGTAAGCCATAATAAAAGAGAACCTAAGGATCAAAATAGCTGTAAATCATAGGAGGGAATACGACTATTCTACGTTAGTCTCTTCTCTCTCTCGTTCTCTCAGGCGTGTCGGGTCGGGTCGGGTCAGGTTGGGTCGGATCGGGTTGGTCCAGACCGTTTAAGTAGTTTCCGAGATTCTCGTGCGGACACACAGACAGACAGACTTCTTTGTTTTATATATATAATAGTTTATTTTCTTAATAAATGGACAAAAGACTATGAAAACTTAACTTATACACAGTTATGAATGTTACTACGAGTTGACCTCTAATACGACTCTTGATCAGTGATTACAGGTAAACGGAAGCTATAACAGAGGTAAGGTAAGGTAAGGTAAGGTAAGGTAAGGTAAGGTAAGGTAAGGTAAGGCAACGTAAGGTAAGGTAAGGTAAGGTAAGGTAAGGTAAGGTAAGGTAACGTAAGGTAAGGCAAGGTAAGGTAAGGCAACGTAAGGTAAGGTAAGGCAACGTAAGGTAAGGTAAGGTAAAGGTAGGTAAGGCAACGTAAAGGTAAAGGTAAAAAAGGTAAGGTAAGGTAAAAGGTAAAAGGTAAGGTAAGGCCAGGTAAGGTAAAAGGTAAAGATATAAGGTAAAAGGTAAAGGCAACGTAAGGTAAAAGGTAAAAGGTAAGGTAAAAGGTAAAAGGTAAGGTGAGGCAACGTAAAGGTAAAGGTAAAGGTGAGTGGGTAAAGGTAAGGTAAAGACAGCGGCGTAAGGTAAAGGGTGAAGGCAAGGTAAGGTAAAAGGTGGAGTGGGCAACGTAAGGTAAGGTGAAAGGCAACGTAAAGGTAAAGATAAGGTAAAGGTAAAGGGTAGGTAAAGATGGAGTAATGTAACGTAAGTGGAGTAGGTAAGGTAAGGTAAAGGTGGGTATTAAGGCAACGTAAAAGATGGGCAGGTAAGGCAACGTAAGGTAAGGTAAGGTAAGGTAAGGTAAGGCTACGTAAGGTAAGGTAAGGTAAGGTAAGGTAAGGTAAGGTAAAGTAAGGTAAGGTAAGGTAAGGTAAGGTAAGGTAAGGTAAGGTAAGGTAAGGCAACGTAAGGTAAGGTAAGGTAAGGTAAGGTAAGGTAAGGCAACGTAAGGTAAGGTAAGGCAACGTAAGGTAAGATAAGGTAAGGTAAGGTAAGGTAAGGTAACGTAAGGTAAGGCAAGGTAAGGTAAGGCAACGTAAGGTAAGGTAAGGCAACGTAAGGTAAGGTAAGGCAACGTAAGGTAAGGTAAGGTAAGGTAAGGTAAGGTAAGGTAAGGTAAGGTAAGGTAAGGTAAGGTAAGGTAAGGTAAGGTAAGGTAAGGCAACGTAAGGTAAGGTAAGGTAAGGTAAGGTAAGGTAAGGTAAGGTAAGGTAAGGTAAGGTAAGGTAAGGTAAGGCAACGTAAGGTAAGGTAAGGTAAGGTAAGGTTGATTCTTAAAATATGTAGGGTGATGTTCACACTACTGTCACTTATTACACAGCTTTGTCACTATTCCTATATTTCATTATCACAACAACATTTTGTCACTGCAAATGTTGTCACTGATGAAAAGTTGAAGCGAGTGAGAGAGAGGTCCGGTGGGCTGGTTAGGTTAGGTTAGGTGAGAGAGATACAGTGGGTTAGTTAGGTTAAGTTAGGTGAGAGAGATACGGTGGGTTAGTTAGGTTAAGTTGCGTGAGAGAGATACGGTGGGCTGGTTAGGTTAGGTTCGGTGAGTGAGAGGTCCGGTGGGCTGGAGAGTTTGGTCACGGTCTCCTCCTCGACCAACTGAATTACTGACTACAGTTCCTGCGGTGAGGTGTGCTGCAGCTAGTCCTTCACCTTCTGGGTCTCCAGCACACCGTACAACTCCTAAGTGTCTAACTAGAGAGTTCTTACGGTGCAGTAGGCGCCGAGGAAGGCCGAGCAGTAGCATGGCACCACCACCCCGTTACCATCTACACCTTCTTGTCTCTTACAACACTATTGAAAGTTCCAACCTAAGTAAATGGAGGTGTTTTTTTACATTTAGCCCCGATTTCCAACTTTACGTCACAGTGCTCTTGAACACAATTTACTATATTTAACCAAAATGGAAAAGACCTCATATCCAGTGTCTGTCACCTACAGCCGGTGCCTTCGGGAGTTGTTGGTTTCGGGATACCTTTACGACGTAGATGAACAGAACCAAACAAAGCGACGCCTGAAAGTCACCTTCTGCCTCGACAGTGGTTCCAATGTATCCGTTATACCATTAGATTTTGTCATCTCTGCCGGACTTCAGGACTATATAGTGGACCGTGAAAAGTTTTCGGTCGATACCGGTAGTGGGTTAACGAAGAGTGGAGTTTATGGTCGGCTGGAAGTCAAGGTACGGCTCGGTGGATGTAAACTCCGGCCTACTCTTATTGTGGCGAGGAAAGGCTCGCCTTTTTTGTTGGGCATGGATGTGTTAAGTCAGTCCGTCTTGGACCTGTCTACCAAAAACCCCACGCTTACCCTACTGGCACCCTCCAAACACCTTCTCAAGTCCGTAACCCCTTTAGTTATCACATGTGAAATTAGAAACCAGACTGTTTCATGCCTGCTGGACACAGGCTGTACCTACTGCTACATAACACCCGAATACGTTCAAAAGCTGCACCTCCACTACCGACCATCAGATTGTGTCCGCGAGTGCAACACGGTAACCGGGCAGGATAAGGTGCTCGGATATGTGTCCCCTGTCCCCATCACCTTCCTGGGAAACACTAACTGGGCACCTTTTTACGTCGCTAATGATAACAATTATGGGGTAATTCTAGGCATCAATATCCTCATGAATGCTCGACTCACATTCAACTTCAATAAACTATGTGCCTGAGTAGTTTACGCAAGCCCTTCAGTCTCCAAAACTGGGCCACCAACAACCATGTCACCATCAACCATACAAAGACCATGGTTATGCACATCAACCTCTCATCCGACCTTGTCCCACCTCCTTCCATTACTTTAGGTCCCAACACACTCCAGGTTGTAGATTCCACTAAGCTTCTCGGCGTCACCATAAACAACAAACTAAATTGGAAACCACACGTCAGTGAAGTTGTCAAATCCTCCAGTTTCCGTCTCCACCTCTTCCTCCGACTCAAGTCCCTCGGAGTTCCTGCGCCCGAGCTCCTCAGTGTTTACTCAACATTCATACTTCGCAAGCTCACCTATGCCTCCCCTCCCTGGTCTTCTTCCCTAAATGCCACACAAAGTAAACACCTAGAAAAAGTGCAAAAGAGGGCATACAAGATTATTCTCTCCTGTTCCTACTCCACTTATCAAGAAGCGCTCAACACACCGACCTTCTCAGCTTTAAGTGACCACCACCACGACCTCATCTGCAAATTTGGTGAGAAACTTCTGCACCATCCTCAACACCGGCTCCCACTACCACCCGACATCCCTCGTCCGAGAATTTCTGTTCGACACCACAACCGCATCCAGCCCATACGAGCACGAACTGGACGCTCTAAGAACAGCCCAGTCCCAAACATTGTAAAAATTATCAATAACTTGTAATCAACCAGTGTATTCACTCCCGTTAATTTTACTTTTTGCACTGTCACTATGTTGAAATGTCCTGTAGTTTGAGCTTCTCCCCACCTAGTTATTATACATCATATTTGTATCACTTATGTTACTTGTATATTATTTGTAAATCAAGAGACCCATTCCCCAATTATGTGACTGTATATTTTCAGCCTTTCGGCTGCCATGCTCTTTCAATACACCGTTAATTATTATTATTATTATTATTATTATCATTATTATTTACTACTACTACTACTTTTTTTAATTCTTTTATAAAGTGGCCTCCAGCCACCCTGGTCCTCCACATTATATCCTGGTCCTCCACATCCCATCCTGGTCCTTCACATCCCATCCTAGTCCTTCACATCCCATCCTGGTCCTCCACATTATATCCTGGTCCTCCACATCCCATCCTGGTCCTTCACATCCCATCCTGGTCCTCCACATCACGTCCTTGTCCTTCACATCACACCCTGGTCCTCCACATCACATCTTGGTCCTCCACATCACGGCCTGGTCCTCCACATCACATCCTGGTCCTCCACATCACATCTTGGTCCTCCACATCACGGCCTGGTCCTCCACATTATATCCTGGTCCTCCACATCACGCCATGGTCCTCCACATCACGGCTTGGTCCTCCACATCATATCCTGGTCCTCCACATCACGTCCTGGTCCTCCACATCCCGTCCTGGTCCTCCACATCACATCCTGGTCCTCCACATCACGTCCTGGTCCTCCACATCCCGGGTCTCCACCCCATCCTGGTCCTCCATCCTCCACATCACATATGTCCTCCCATCACGTCCTTGTCCTTCACGTACATCTTGGTCCTCCACATCACGACCTGGTCCTCCACATCACGTCCTGGTCCTCCACATCACATCTTGGTCCTCCACATCACGTCCTTGTCCTTCACATCACATCTTGGTCCTCCACATCACGGCCTGGTCCTCCACATCACATCTTGGTCCTCCACATCAAGTCCTGGTCCTCCACATCACGTCCTTGTCCTTCACATCACGGCCTGGTCCTCCACATCACATCCTGGTCCTCCACATCACATCTTGGTCCTCCACATCACGTCCTGGTCCTCCACATCACGTCCTGGTCCTCCACATCACGCCATGGTCCTCCACATCACGTCCTTGTCCTTCACATCACATCCTGGTCCTCCACATCCCGTCCTGGTCCTCCACATCCCGTCCTGGTCCCCCACATCACGTAGTATGTAAGTATATAAAAACTAAACCTCACAAAATAATCTGATAACAATGAAATTCCTTTTTTTTTCCAAATTAAAAAAAATATACCACAGCAAAAATTAAAAAAATAAAAGCCTCTATTGGTTGTCATTCACCGGCTTTATTGTTTTATGTCTGGGAATTTTTCTTATGACTAAAAGAATCAACTTACTTTCCAAGGACCCCAATGTTGCCATCAATCATACGGAGATACAAATGTCATCTCTAATAATTAGTAACGTCATCTGTTCATATTTGGTAGAAAGCGTTAAGAGAGTAGTGAGAACCTGATCTACTTGTTCTAAGGTTAGTTTGTGTTCATCATCCTTATATCAGTGTTTTTGTTATTTTGTTCTGAGGGTTTATAAATGGTTTTGATTGTCTGTTTATTTATTAACTGACCAGCAACAAGGAAGATTAAGTTCTTTTTAATAGATCGATTATTTAGGTGATATTTTACACTATTATTACAGTTGGTATATTTTGTAATCCTGTATCCATTTTGCACACTGATAATACTATTTTTATGTCATATATTGGTTACGCAGCCTCGCATCATATAAATCAAACTTTGACTTTCATATATATTTTCACAGTTCGGTATATCGTTGTATACCAGAAAACCCCATGAATTTGACACTCAATATGTCACTGTCAATACTATGTTTCATAAAGGTTCGCTTTGATTGCAACAAACACTGAAATGAAGTGAAATGTCCAGCAATATTCAACACATGACACAACACAACGCGGCACAACACAGCGCAACACAACGGTCAATAAAGCTTGTTTCAACGCACCATCAGACACTTTCAGTCGCTTTAATTTTCTGCACCGCCAGTGAGGTTATGGTAAATGGCCAAGTTGTGTGTGTATCATTCAGTCGTTTAATCCGTACAACTATACGCTCATAGCACCGTGTGTGTGTGTGTGGGAGGGGGGGGGAAGGGGGTACCAACATCCATATTCTCGTGATTCATAATAGAATATATTATAATTATCTGGGACCACTCAAATACACACACACACACACACACACACACACACACACACACACACATATATATATATATATATATATATATATATATATATATATATATATATATATATATATATATATATATATATATATGTTCTATAAAAAGAACCCCCGCCCCCCATTATATATATATATATATATATAAAACACACTGAAGGAGGTTAAAACAACAGCCCAGGTCCAATCACATCGCTTCTGATCAAAAAAAGCAATCTCATTAACGAAAAATAAAACACTTACACCGATCGTCGTAACTAACTTGTGAGAACTTTGTAAGAGTTTAACCCACAAAAACACCAGCTGAGAGGAATCATATGAAGAAAATACAATAACTACAATACAACAATTAAAATTAATCTCTTTAGAAACTCGTAATATTTTTTTTTCATTATTTATCATCTAATTCGTCTCTATATGGTGAAGAGCTTGACCTTCCTCCCATTAAGACTTATGGAAGTAAAAACGTGTGTATTAGGGTTGTGGGAGCCGTGTGTGGGAGAGATAGAGTTGTGGGAGCCGTGTGTGGGAGAGATAGGGTTGTGGGAGCCGTGTGTGGGAGAGAAAGGGTTGTGGTAGCAGTGTGTGGGAGAGATAGGGTTGTGTGAGCAGTGTGTGGGGGAGATAGGGTTGTGGGAGCCGTATGTGGGAGAGATAGAGTTGTGGGAGCAGTGTGTGGGAAAGAGATAGAGTTGGGGAGCCGTGTGTGTGGGAGAGATAGGGTTGTGGGAGCCGTGTGTGAGAGAGAAAGGGTTGTGGTAGCAGTGTGTGGGAGAGATAGGGTTGTGGGAGCTGTGTGTGGGGGAGATAGAGTTGTGGGAGCCGTGTGTGGGAGAGATAGAGTTGTGGGAGCAGTGTATGGGGGAAATAGAGTTGTGAGAGCAGTGTGTGGGAGATACGAAGCTATAAGATCTGTGTCCCGTCCCATCCACCCCACCAGGAGCCAGCAGATCCAGCCCGTGAGAGTTCCACTTTGCCCACTACCTTACATTCATTATATCAAGTTCCTCGTTTTATGCACCAATAAACAATATCTTGGTGAAAGGAAATTTGGAATTTCCCCAGGACGATCGTGAGTGACATAAGGCGGAAAATGTTTATGGGTCAGACGCGGCTCAGCTGAACGAAAACCTTAGCTAGGTGAACAAGGAAAATAATATGTACGAAAATAAAAACAAACTGCTCAGACAACAAATGTCCCAGGCTAGGAGATCAAACAAACGAGTTCAGAGAAGAGTATAAACACTGGAAGCCTCAGAGGCGTAACAAGCGAGGAATTAACAGCCAACAACGACCTTTTGAGAGGCAGAGTAAATAACACACATTGTAAGATCAAAAGAAATTACAGTATTGGTACTGGCAGTGGCGCTGCCGGGGACTGCTTCCCCAGGCAACAGTTCAAAGATGTTTTCTTTATGAAAGAAAACAATAATATTTCGCTCTCTCTTTCTCTTCATCTCCAGTGTCCTTTATATCTAGTGTCCTTCCTCTTAGTGCTGTAAGCTTCTCTTCCATATTATCTATAGCTCCAGTATCCCTCACCTACAGGCGCCGCTACACAACATTCATTAATCAAAACACTTTGTTTCATCGTCACCCACTCTAGGCAAATTGTCAACCCTGTCCAGCAATATCTACCCCAAGTAATTCTATCTATTATTTTCCGTTCAGAACGCACACGCCTTTATCACACCATCAGACCAGTTGATAAACGACTACTTCCTGTCTGGGGAAGTTATCACCTATAATGCTTGCCCCTCGTTTTCGAGGCTGGTCTGCCTTAAGGTCACCAAGGTCGGAATTTGTAAATTTGTATAACACTAGAAGCTGGCGCCAACTGAACAACTACGCTCCAAGTTTTCGAACTGTATGGCCCAATATCCATAAAAGTTCGGACAACTCGTCAACCGCACTGGATAACTATTACCCCATAACACGATCTGCCAATTGATTAACATCCAGGTCCCAAATTACTATTTGGTAGACAGAGACAAATGTAGTAAAAAAAAAAATTACCCATAATTTCACACTGCCTGGGTATCAAACCCGGGACCACCCGCTTGCAAGGCGAGTATACTGACCACTAAACCAATAACACACTCACTTTTGGACACGTTGAGCTCTGCTACTGAGCTCAAGTAAGGATGTGAATGTTGTGTGAACTAAGGCAGAGGTTCTCAAAGACTGGCGAGTAAAGTTTTGTGTTTCCTTAACCTCAGTCTTAGTGCCATAACGTATGTAAGTCAGCTAGTTGTGCCTTCATTTTTTCAGTCGGGGATAAATTCAAGATGCCCACTTCAAACACCTCAGGCCCGCCGCTGTTGAGCCTGTGAACAAGATGGTTACTTACATGTACAGTCTGGATCAAAGGTTCGCGTGAAGCAACATCGACCCCAAATGCGATAAAACAACATCCCTCTCCAGACACAGTAAGATCGGAGACTCATTCTCGTGATTCAGTTTTACCACAGGGAGCAAACTTTTGTCCCCGACTGTACAGTAAGTTCGGAGATTGATTCCTGTGACACGATTTCACTACTTCACACGAAGTTTGGACCCTGTCAGTACCTTGTGCTGTACCGTACTACCAGTGCTTGTTTTTTATACAGATCATGGCCTGCGCAGTGTCCATTGTTTTACCACGGTAAGATTTTCATCCCTACTCTTATAATGGCGGTGTAAAATTTAACCTAAATAATGTATTGGCATAGGAGATAATTCGAACCAAATGGGCAAAGTACTCTCACTTTTCTCTCTTCTCTTCTTTTCATTTCCTGTTTTACTGTTATGGAGATTTTACGGTCGCCGCGCAAGGCCAGGGTGAGCCATTCCACCTTCCCATGGACTCGTGACTTGGCTTACTGGCCCACTCATCCAACATTTACGACTCCCCCCTGGCGTGACCCCCGTCCCCAATCACACACACATACTGAGGCAGAAAGGGTACATTTCCCTTTCTATGTTTACATGTGTTTGTGGGCCAGCTGAGTTAAGACCAGAGGCCATTTATTGTTTGGTTATATCACTGACGTCTACTCTAACCTGACGTGTATAAGACGAGGATGGTAGTGTTGACCTGACGTGTATAAAAATCAAATTTCTTTTCATAAGAACATAATAATGGAGGAAACTGCAGCTGGCCTATTGTTCCATACTAGAAGCCCTGTTTACACCCATCCCACATCCTATCGCTCATATATCTGTCCAACCTACATTTGAAGCTTCCCCGTGAGCTCTTGTTTATGATGGTGTTCGGTAACTTGATCCAGTCATCCACAACTCTATTCCCGAACCAGTGTTTTCCTATCTCGCGCCTGAACCTAATTTTTTCCAATTTAAAGCCATTGTTGCATATTTACCCCTGGCTGGAGAGTTTAAGTACCTGTGCTAAATCTCCTTAACTCTGAATTCCATTAATACATCTCAATAACATCACCCCTCACTCTACGTCTCTCGAGGAAGTACGGATTCAGTTACTTAAATAATCTATCATACTCAAGGTTCCTAATGCCTGTGATTAGCTCTGTCATCCTCCTCAGAATGCTCTCTAGAGATTCGATATCGAGTTCTGTAGTACGGTGACCAAAACTGAACCGCGTATTCCGAGTGATGACTCACATATGCGAGATATGGTTTAAGGATAACCTCGCTGGTCTTGTAACTAACGCACCCTGATATGAACCCAAGTATCTAGTAAAGAGCGTATGTGCTTTGATTCCTTTATTTAAGGTTCCTACTTATTACACTTAAATCTTTTTCAAAGTCCGATTTCTCTATATCATCTGGTAACTGTTTCCCTTTATACATTTCCTTGGCTAAGCACTTTTTATTTTTTTACATTAAATTTCATGTCATTTTTCAGACCATGAAATAAGTTTGTTTCTGTAACTACTCTTCGTCTTCGCAACTTCCAAGTTCAGGTCACACAGGACGAGTCAATTGTTTATAAACATGTAATATCTGCTTCACCAAAGACTATACTTATGAGATGTAAATGAGATAGATTATGGTTCTTCTTTGTCTGTCTGTCTGTGAAAGAATCAGGAAGACTTTCACTAGTATGGCGGACGCTGGGTTCATCCCCATGTTTCATCAGAGTAACATCATCTGTATGCATGGAGGAGCGGTTCCGGAGACTCTAACACCTGCCCACTTACCTGACAAGCGTCCAGGGGAATATTTTGAAGGTTTATGAAATATCTACATATGAAAGCAGCTCGGCATAACTCTTCCCTTACTCTCACCAAACTTGGGCAACATCACGGGGGATTACTCCTATACTGGCGGCCAAGATGGTTCACAGAAAGAATGAAGGGTTGTTATGGGGGAGCAAGAGAGAGAGAGAGAGAGAGAGAGAGAGAGAGAGAGAGAGAGAGATTATTGTTTTTAAGGACTTTGGCTCCGACGGAAAATATGGATAAATATTATATATATATATATATATATTCCCTACATCACAAATATAGTCAGTACAGTAGAAAGAATTATTGCCATCGGAAGCTTCTGCTACCATGGCGGCCATCTTAGCTTTAAGAAAATATTCTGAAAATGGTTATTATTTACGTGAGAACAGAGAGCAATTTCCCTTTTCTTCAATCAACTTGTTCGTTGGTTAGAGGTCCCACCTATGTATTGTTTTTACCTGGCACTTTTTGTTGTGTCTCGAAAATGATTTCTCATGTTACTTCTGGTTGTTCAAAGTAAAAAATGGTATTATCTAATTAATAAGAATTTTTTCTCTGTACAACAAAGCGGCAAAACCTTTCAACATATGACATAGAAATAGTTTTTCAAGGACGCTTCAACACATTTTACCAAGTTGATACATTATCCTCGTCATTCTCCCTGTGTTGTAGTTATATTTGATCTCTTCAGTTAGGTGTTGACCAGGGACACCTCAGCACAGTTTGAGACTTCCATTAAAACAAACGTTTACTTCACTCATGTTCTAATTACCTGTCGCTGTTAACATTTTATACAGCAGTTGTGATGTAAGACCGATTTGTTTCTGTCATTCATTGAGTTGTAGTTCCTTATCTGATGTAATGTCTTGTTTATGTGTTTCTTATTTGCCGTTGTTTAAGCATTTTCCTGTCGTTAGTTGCATACTGTATGTTGTATTATGTTTTATACACGTCTGTATTCTATTATTTAACTTAAAAGTCACTTCTGTACCTCATTATTTACATTATTATTATTCAGATCCTACACAAATGTAATAGAAGAAAGTGTATTGATACTGCTGTCTGTCTGTCTGTCTGTCTGTCATTTAAATTTATGACTCCTAATACGTAGGACAAATTCCCATATACTAATGAAGATAACGTTATTCGGGTAATATCCAATAAACTATAAGAAGCACTGGGAAAAAAAATCAAGGTCATTTTTGCGAAAACCAGAATTTTAGTTTCTGATCCATGATATACGTTTTACATGGTCCGCTGAAGGTGTTACTACAGAGGCGCTTCCCTTTACCCCGTAGGCTCGAAACAACCTTGAGGAGTGTTGAGTCAGTGAGGGTTTGTTGTTTATGTAACGACAACAACCAACCACACTGGACGACAACAATTAACAACACTTGAGCCACAACTACCACACTGGACAATAACAACCACACTGGACGACAACAATTAAAAACACTTGAGCCACAACTACCACACTGGACAATAACAACCACACTGGACGACAACAACTAACAACATTTGAGCCACAACTACCACACTGGACAATAACAACCACACTGGACGACAACAACTAACAACACTTGAGCCACAACTACCACACTGGACAATAACAACCACACTGGACGA
>NW_024712406.1:7500-32500 GCF_018991925.1 Homarus americanus
AAGAAGAAGAAGAAGAAGAAGAATAAATAAGAAGAAGAAGAAGAAGAAGAAAATAGCAATAAATAAATAGCAATAAATAAAGAAGAAGAAGAAGAAATAGTTATTAAATAAATAAAGAAATAAAGAAGTTAAAGAAGAAATAAATAATAAAGAAATAGTTGTTAATAAAGAAGGAAGAAGAAGAAATAAAGGAAGAAATAAAGAAAGAAGAAGAAGAAGAAGAAGAAGAAGGTTAAAGTTAAATAAAATAAATAAATAGTTAAAATAAGAAGAAGTGCTGAAGAAGAAGAAGAAGAAGAAGAAGAAGAAGAAGAAGAAGAAGAAGAAGAAGAAGAAGAAGAAGAAGAAGAAGAAGAAGAAGAAGAAGAAGAAGAAGCAAAGAAGAAGAAGAAGAAGAAGGTTAGCAAATAAATAAATAAAATAAATAATAAATAATAAATAATAAATAAATAAAATAAATAAAATAATAATAATAGTTAAATAAATAAATAAATAATAATAGTTGTAAATAATAAAATAAATAATAAATAAATAAATAAATAATAAAATAAATAAATAAAGAAATAAAGTTAAAATAAATAAATAAATAATAAATAAAGAAGAAATAAATAAATAAATAAATAAATAGTTGAAGAAGAAATAAATAATAAATAAATAAATAAAGTTAAATAAAATAAATAAATAAATAAATAATAAATAAATAAATAAAGAAGAAGAAATAAAGAAATAAATAAGAAGAAATAGTTAAATAAAGAAATAATAATAAAGAAGCAAATAAATAGTTAAATAAACTCAGTCTTATGTCTTAGTTCAATGTTGATAGTAATTTTCAATTTTTTTTCACAATAAGTTAATCATTTAAGTGTGTTTTTTATGCCTTAAATTATGAGGAATACTCACCTTGAATCTGTACCATAATTACAGGATAATTTCTTTAGGCCTTGATCTTAGTATCCCGTAAGAAGGTGATGGATAAGGTTGGTTCAGTAAACAATGAGACAGCATGGCTGACACTGTACTCGACCACCATCACCTCTCAACTACAACATCAAGTGCCCATTAAGAGCTATAGGTGGACTGGGATTGCCCTGTAATAGAACCAGCAACCTTCTGTGCATGAAGCGGGCGCTGTATTCACTCAGCCATTACATCTCCCTGTCTCAGACATATGACACTTTACTGTTACTTTAAACGAATTCATGTTACATAATATTAATGTACCTATGTATTCCTAGAAGAAGAAGAAGAAGAAGAAGAAGAAGAAGAAGAAGAAATAAATAAATAAATAATAAATAGTTAAAATAATAATAATAAAAAGAAATAAAAATAAAAGAAATAAATAAAAAATAATAGTTAATAAATAAATAAATAATAAAGAAGAAGAATAAAGTTAAATAAATAATAAATAAATAAATAAATAATAAATAGTAAATAAATAAATAAATAAATAATAAAATAATAAATAAATAAATAAAGAAGAATAAATAAATAAATAAATAAATAAATAAATAAATAATAAAGAATAAATAAAATAAAGTTGTAATAAGTTAAATAAAGAAGAAGAAGAAGAAATAGTTAAATAAATAAATAAATAAATAATAAATAGTTATTGAAAGAAGAGAAATAATAGTTGAAGTTAAATAAATAATAAATAAATAAAATAAATAAAGAATAAATAAATAAATAGTGTAATAACAAATAAATAAATAGAAGTTGAAGAAGAAAATAAATAAATAAATAAATAAATAAAATAAATAAAGAAGAAATAAATAAATAAAGAATAAAATAAAATAAATAAAAATAAATAAATAAAATAGCAGTCAGTTAAATAAATAATAATAAATAGTAGTTGAAGAAGAACAAATAGACAATAAGATAAAGAAGAAGAAGAAGAAGAAGAAGAAAGAAGAAGAATATTGAAGAAGAAGAAGAAGAAGAATAGAAGATGAAGAAGAAGAAGAAGAAGAAGAAGATAAAGAAGAAGAAGAAGAAAATAATGAAGATGAAGAATATTGAAGAAGAAGAAGAAGAAGAAGAAGAAGAATAAATAGCAAATAGATGAAGTTAAATAAATAGTTGAAGAAGAAGAAGAAGAAATAGAAGAAGAAGAAGAAGAAGAAGAAGAAGAAGAAGAAGAAGAAGAAAGAAGAAGAAGAAGAAGAAGAAAAAGAAGAAGAAGAAGAACAAAGTAAAAGAAGAAGAAGAAGAAGAAGAAATAAATAGAAGAAGAAGAAGAAGAAGAAGAAGCAAGATGAAGAAGAAGAAGAAGAAGAAACAAAGAAGAAGAAGAAGAAGAAGATAAAGAAGAAGAAGAAGAAGGTTAAAGAAGAAGAAGAAGAAGAAGGAAGGAAGAAGAAGAAGAACAAAGAAAAAAATAAACAAAGAAAAAGATGAAAATAAATAAATAGTTAAATAAAAATAAATAAATAAAATGAATAAAAAATAAATAAATAAATGTCAGCAAAAGAAAAAGAAGAAGGAAATAAATAGTTGAAATAAATAAATAATAAATAAATAAAAGAAGAAGAAGAAGAATAAATACAAATAAAGAAGTAAATAAAAAATAAATGAAGAAGAAGAAACAAGTTAAATAAAAGAATAAAAAATAAATAAATAAAGAAGAAACAAAGAAAAAAATAAATAAAGTAATGAAGAAATAAAGAAGAAGAAGAAATAAAGAAAAAAAAATAAGAATAGAAGAAGAAGAAGAAAACAATAAAATAAATAAAGAAAAAATATTGAAGAAAAAAGAAGAAAAGAAGAAGAAGAAGAAGAAGAAGAAATAAAGAAGATGAAGAAGAAGAAGAAGAAGAAAATAAAGAAATAAATAGTTGAAGAAGAAGAAGAAAAGAAGAAGAAGAAGAAGAAGAAGAAGAAGAAGAAGAAGAAGAAGAAGAAGAAAAGAAGAAGAAGAAGAAAAAAAAAAGAAGAAGAAGAAGAAGAAGAACAAAAAAAGAAGAAGAAGAAGAAGAAGAAGAAGATCGAATTTAATGGGAAATCTGTCTTTGTAATTTTTGCTTTTCAGATAAATAGAGAGAGAGAGAGAGAGAGAGAGGTGTGTGTGTGTGTGTGAGGTGTGAGTGTGTGTGTGTGTGTGTGGGAGTGAGTGAGTGAGTGTGTGTGTGTGTGTGTGTGTGTTTCCTCCTCACCGGTCACTGCACCTCCCAGACACGCACGCTGCAGGAGTCCTAGATATGTCAACTTAATTCTCACTTAAGCTGACATGATTTAGACCGTATGTAAATAAGATTCGATACTGTCATGGGTCCGTGTGAGTGAGGGTGTTGTGATGCATTTATTCTCTCGACTATCAACACACAACACACACACACAACACACACCCAAACCCCATTTAACCTGGCTCTGCCTGGCCTGGCCTGGCCTGGCCTGGTCTGGCCTGTCCTGGCCTGGCCTGTCCTGGCCTGGCCTGACCTGACCTAACCTAACCTGACCTGACCTGACGCGACCTAACCTAATCTAACCCAACCGTACCCAACTTGATCTAACCTAAGCTAACCCAACATGACCTAACCTAACCTGACAAAACCTGTCCTATCCTCACCTTAACTAACCTAACTTCCATACTCCTTTCTTTCATTTCCTTCTTCCCTTGCCATCCTTCATCTACCTTCCTGTCTCCCCTCCTTCCGGTTTTTCTTTTTTTCTTCCTCTTCTTCTCCTCCTCCTAGCGCCAACTCCCCGACGTTCTTTTTTGAGGTCTTCTCTTACACCTTTCTCACCTTCATCTCCAGTCTCTACCTTGTGAGATATACAAAAAATTTCGCCTTCCGATAACACCTCCCCCTTCCCTCTTCCCTCCCGGTGCTTCTCATCACCCAATAAACTAGAATTTAGTTGATTATTCCAGTGTTGATCCACCGATCAAAACCTTATCAACAAAGGCGGATAAACATGAAATAATGCAGACATATGCAAATTGAACCAAGCCTTTGCTGCGGTTCTAAGCTGTAATATGCCTCAAGAGGAACTGAATTTGGGAATATTAACTCCATTGAAGAGATGTCCCCTCTGACCCTCTCCACCCACTCCACCCCCGCCAACCCCACTCCATCTTTCCACCCTGTGAGGAGGTCCCCAACCATTTTTGACAATTCTTCACCTGTCTCTGTAAAGTGAAAACCATCCTCTCACTCCCAAACTCCCTCCTGTTCTCTCCCTCCTCACCCTCTAACCTCGCCATCAACCCTCTTCACCTCCTATTAACTTTTCTATGAACCACTCTTCCGTGTGTGTGTGTGTGTGTGTGGTGTTCAGGTGTGAACGAGAAACAACAACACCCAGTTGCTGTCTACCATCACGTACAGTACACCTCTCTCTTCAAAAACAAAGAATTAGGTTTTGTCTAGCTATCAGCTGATCCCGAAACGTGAGTCCCCCCCTACCCATTCACAGCATCAACTCATGTCACAGCATCACCACAGCACCAACCCATGTCACAGCATCACTACAGCACCAACCCATGTCACAGCATTACCACAGCACCAACCCATGTCACAGCATCACCACAGCACCAACCCATGTCACAGCATCACTACAGCACCAACCCATGTCACAGCATCATCACAGCACTAACCCATGTCACAGAATCATCACAGCACTAACCCATGTCACAACATCATCACAGCACCAACCCATGTCACAGCGTCATCACAGCACTAACCCATGTCACAGCATCATCACAGCACTAACCCATGTCACAACATCATCACAGCACCAACCCATGTCACAGCGTCATCACAGCACTAACCCATGTCACAGCATCATCACAGCACTAACCCATGTCACAGAATCATCACAGCACCAACCCATGTCACAAACATCATCACAGCACCAACCCATGTCACAGCATCATCACAGGCTCAACCCATGTCGCACAGAATCATCACAGCACTAACCCATGTAACCCATGTCACAACATCATCACAGCACCAACCCATGTCACAGCATCATCACAGCACTAACCCATGTCACAGCATCATCACAGCACTAACCCATGTCACAGAATCATCACAGCACTAACCCATGTCACAACATCATCACAGCACTAACCCATGTCACAACATCATCACAGCACCAACCCATGTCACAGCATCATCACAGCACTAACCCATGTCACAGTACCTACAATACCTACATTTTTCTGTTTCTGAGAGAGAGAGAGAGAGAGAGAGAGAGAGAGAGAGAGAGAGAGAGACGCCACCACCTACTCAATGTCTCTGTCAGGTCAGCAGGCTGTCCCCTCTGGGAACAAGGTTATCAGACAGCATTTTACATATAAATGTCTCCCTTCCCCTTCCACACAACACACAACTTAAATATTTAAGTGCGGGTGTTAATGGTAAAATATGAGAAATTCCGTTTTATTCTGTTTTAACTTCTTTTTTCCATTTGGTATATTTATTATTTTTTAGTCTATTTTGGTCTGTCTCTCTTTGTATGTCTATTAATTTATCTGTCTGTTTAATTGCTTATCTGTCTGTTGGTCTTCATATTTTTCTCTCTGTCTCCTCAATAAAACAACATAGGCGTAACAGCCAGAACAACAATAAACATACCCCCCCAACACAATGTCACCTTTCATCCCCCCCATCGACTCACCCACCCCCCTCTGCTCCCCTCTACCTACCCACCCACCACTTTTTTGTGTGTGTAGAGAAATGAGGAATGAAAGAAGATTAGAGGTGAGGAAGAAGTTATAGTTCGGGAAATTGAAGAAATTTAGGAGGAGGTAGGAGAGGGCGGCCTGACCGTCTTGCTGTAGATTAGCTAAGCTAATAGTGTGTTAGGGTTGTGTCTGTCGGTACAGGCACTAGACATCCTACCCTATCCCATATATCGATGCTTTGAGGGCCTTATTTCATATTCCGCCGACCCAACTGGCAGATGCTGGTCTAGGTAAGTTGTCTATTGCCTGGCCGTATACATCGGGGGTGGTAATGAACCTTTTGAGATTCAATAAGTTTTTGGGAACTATGTATGGTTGTTGTCGTTGTCTGCTGGGAGTCTTTGAAGGAGTTCTTGCTCTGACCGTTCTATCTTTTGCCAGACTCTGGCTGGCCAGTGTGCACAACTGCTGGTTGATGGGTTTTATTCTCAGGTTTCTATGTATCTACGGCTTCATTTTGGACCACCTGTAATTTTAATATTTGAGGGCTCAAAGTATGAAGAGGTACTGCTGGGTAAGTTAATATCGGTATGATAAATGATGTCACCAGGCGGAGTTTTATTTTCTCAGGAAGCGCTTTAAAGCGGTATAGTTTTTTCAGCTCTTTTGTTACCTTTTCCTTCCTGGTGTGGACATAATGGGAGTAACCTGTCGTGGATATATAAAGGCCCAGGAGGGCCTCTGCTTTTGGCTTCTATTTGGGCATTATTGGTTACTAATGGATGTGTTTTCCTTCTGCATAAGGGTATTACCGTGAATTTAGGGAGACTGGTTTGGATTTTCCATTGTTTTCGTAATTATTTACCCTTTCTATTTCCCGTCTGGTGTTGTCGACCTGTAACGCTCGCGATTTGAGTGATGTAATCTGCATACATAATATCTTCTTTTCCCCCTCCCAACCAGCAGCCCCTTCCAACCTTCCCTCTCACGCACTCCCTTCCCCTACCCCTTCTCCCAACCACCTTCCTCACCCATGAACAGTGACATTACCCACATGAATCTGACCTCTATATATATAGCTGTTAATGAATATGTCGTATTTCTTTGTGTATGAACCTCTGTCCTGCGTGGCAGTGAGAAGTGATACCACCCTCAGTGTCAAGACCTGGCTGAATTACTCAGAATAGGCAAACTGTACTCCAAGCTTTGTCAATAAATTTGTTAAACTAAAAAAACTCACCCCCCACCTCTTACCCTCTCTCCCAAACACCATCCCCTCCCACCCCTCCATCACATACTCAGCCCTCCCTACCCCACCCCCAGCCCCTACCATGACGAAAACAAACTTTGGCTTATAATTTCTTCAAACAAGTAAGTCAATATCAACTTTGTCCCCACCACGTAAAACTACTGAACCTCATACGAAGCCGAAAAAAAAACTTTGTCTGCATTAAACTCTGGGAAAACTATTGTACAAGCCAAATTGCTTCGCTTCATGTAAATACGCCCGTGGTCCCTCACCAAGCAGGCAGTGTTGTGTGTGTGTGTGTGTGTGTGTGTGTGTGTGTGTGTGTGTGTGTGTGTGCGTTGAAAGACATCACAACACATAACAATTTATCAAGAGTATATTGTACATATTGAAGAATCAACTATTTTTACCTTACAATTAACTCTTTCTGTTGTTCCTCACTTTTTCAGTTAATATTGTACTCTTAGTGGACTCAACACTCGTCTCTTGTCTTACGGGTCATTGGTTCGATCAGGGCACCCCGAGTTCGCCCAACATAAAAAAGACCCAACCTACTACATCAGTAAATACATAATAATTTTAGGGTTTGAAACATCTTCACGAAAGTTAAAAAATAAACACAAGAAAACTAATTGTCTCAACCTTTTTCTCAATCGTGTCTTACCAATCCACTATAAGATGCCCTGTATAACCCAGGGAGACCTTAGTTAATGAAGCCATCGTAGAGGGGGTCTTACTCTCCCTGATGACTGGTCAAGGACACCACAGACATTCCACAAACAGACCGCCAATAAAAACGCCATTACTATTGACGGGTAAATAACTTGTCGTCAGAGAGAGATCACCATCTGCGCCGCCCCACATTGCCCACAACATAAACAAACCCGCAGTATTAGGCGACGGTGTTGACAGCAGCCACCACACCATTTGTCTCCTCCGTGGCGTGGGCGAGAGCTTGTCATGCCTTCCTTCTCCTCCTACCTCTCGTCTCCTCCCTCCCTCCCTCCCTCTTCCTTCCTCTTGTCTTCCTTCCTCCCTTCCTAATGCTTGCCTGCCTTCCTTCTTCCTTTCGTCCTCTCACCCTCTCTTATTCCTCTCTTTTTCCTACCTGCCTGCCTGCCTCCTCCTCCCTTCTGCCCATCGACCTGCCTCCTCCTCCCTTCTTCCTGTCTCCCTGCCTACCTCCGACCTACGCCTTTGCTAGTGTGTGTGTGTGTGTGTGTGTGTGTGTGTGTGTGTGTGTGTGTGTGTGTGTGTGTGTGTGTGTGTGCGTGTGTTGTCATGCGTCAGGTAGATCCATGCGCTGGCCTGATCAATCAATGCACGGTTCATCTTCCCAACAATGCGTTAAATACTTCCCATGTTTCACCATCCACGCATTAGTTGTCTCCATGCGTCTAATAATATTTGTATGCTTTAATAATGTTAGTTGGCGTTCATTAACAATAATATGCGTTTAATAATAATATTAGAATACGTTTAATAGTGTTTGTTGGTTGCCGTTTAATAATGTTAGTTTGCATTTAATATCGTATAAATGCGTTTAATAATATTAGTATACGTTTACCAATGTTCATATGAGTTTATCTCTGTCTTTATATATCCAATTATTCCATACGCCTATCTGCTACCAAATATTGTTTCACCTCCTATCACCTCCTTCTCTCCCTTCATCACCTCCTCATCTCCCTTCATCTCCTCATCTCCCCTTCATCACCTCCTCATCTCCTTCATCACCTTCTCCTCTCCTTCATCCTCCTCATCTCCTTCATCCACCTCCTCATCTCCTTCATCACCTCCTCCTCTCCTTTCCACCTCCTCCTCTCCCCCCCATCACCTCCTCCCATCTCCTTCATCCTCCCCTCTCTCCCCATCACCTCCTCCTCTCCCTTCATCACCTCCTCCTCTCCTTCCTCCACCCCTCCTCTCCCTTCTCCACCTCCTTCAGCCTTCATCCTCCTCATCTCCTTCATCACCTCCTCCTCTCCTTCCACCTCCTCCTCTCCTTCATCCCACCTCCTCCTTTCCTTTCCTCCACCTCCCTCTCCTTCACCTCCTCCTCCTCTCCCTTCTCCACCTCTCCTCCTCTCCTTTCCTCCCTCCCCTCCCTCCTTCATCCCCCTCCTCCTCTCCTTCATCCCTCCTCTCCTTCCCTCCCCTCCTCCTCTCCTTTCATCACCTCCTCCTCTCCCTTCACTCCTCCTCCTCTCCTTTCATCCTCCTCTCCTTCACCTCCTCCCTCCTCTCCTTCCTCCACCTCCTCCTCCCTTTCACCTCCTCCTCTCCCACCATCCCACCTCCCTCCTCTCTCCTTTCATCACCTCCTCCCTCCCCTTCCTCCACCCCTCCTCCCTCTCCCTTCACCTCCTCCTCTCCCTTCACTCCCTCCTCCCTCTTCCCTTCATCCCACCCCCTCCTCTCCCTTCATCCCTCCTCCTCTCCCCTTCCTCCCCCTCCTCTCTCCCTTCATCCTCCTCCTCTTCCCCTTCATCCTTCTCTCTCCCTTCATCCCTCCTCATCACCTTCCTCCACCTCCTCACCTTCCATCACCTCCTCCTTCTCCCTTCACCTCCTCCTCTCCCTTCCTCCCTCCTCCTTTCCTTTCCTCCACCTCCTCTCCCTTCACCTCCTCCTCTCTCCCTTCATCACCTCCTCCTCTCCTTTTTCATCACCTCCTCCTCTCCCTTTCATCACCTCCTCCCTCTCCTTTCATCACCTCTCCTTTCCCTTCATCACCTCCTCCTCTCCCTTCACTCCTCCTCCTCTCCCTTCATCACCTCCTCCTCTCCTTCATCCTCCTCCTCTCCTTCATCACCCCCTCCTCTCCCTTCATCACCTCCTCCTCTCCCTTCATCTCCTCTCTCCCTTCTCCACCTCCTCCTCTCCCCTTCATCCCTCCTCCTCTCCCTTCATCACCTCCTCCTCTCCCTTCATCACCTCCTCCTCTCCCTTCACTCCACCCCTCCCTCTTTCATCACCCCTCCTCTCCCTTCATCACCTCCTCCCTCTCCCTTCATCACCCCCCTCTCTCCTTCACTCCACCTCCTCCTCTCCCTTCATCACCTCCTCCTCTCCCTTCATCACCTCCTCCTCTCCTTCATCACCTCCTCCTCTCCCTTCATCCCTCCTCCTCTCCCTTCATCACCTCCTCCCCTCTCCCTTCATCACCTCCTCCTCTCCCTTCATCACCTCCTCCTCTCCCTTCATCCCCACCTCCTCCTCTCCTTCATCACCTCCTCCTCTCCTTTCATCTCCTCCTCTCCCTTCACTCCACCTCCTCCTCTCCCTTCATCACCTCCTCCTCTCCCTTCACTCACCCCTCCTCTCCCTTCATCACCTCCTCCTCTCCCTTCCCCTCCTCCTCTCTCCTTCATCACCCCTCCTCTCCCTTCATCACCTCCTCCCTCTCCTTCCTCCTCCTCCTCTCCCTTCCTCCTCCTCCTCTCCCTTCATCACCTCCTCCTCTCCCTTCATCCTCCTCCTCTCTCCCTTCATCACCTCCTCCTCTCCCTTCTCCACCCCCTCCTCTCCCTTCATCACCTCCTCCCTCTCCCTTCATCACCTCCTCCTCTCCCTTCATCACCTCCTCCTCTCCCTTCATCACCTCCTCCTCTCCCATTCACCTCCTCCTCTCCCTTCATCACCTCCTCCTCTCCCTTCATCACCTCCCCTCCTCTCCCTTCATCACCTCCTCCTCTCCTTCATCACCTCCTCCTCTCCCTTCATCCCCACCTCCCCTCCTCTCCCTTCATCACCTCCTCCTCTCCTTTCATCCACCTCCTCCTCTCCCATCTCCACCTCCTCCTCTCCCTTCATCACCTCCTCCTCTCCCCTTCATCACCTCCTCCTCTCCCTTCACCTCCTCCTCTCCCTTCATCACCTCCTCCTCTCCCTTCATCACCTCCTCCTCTCCTTTCATCCTCCTCCTCTCCCTTCATCACCTCCTCCTCTCCCTTCTGTCACCTCCTCCTCTCCCTTCTCCACCTCCTCCTCTCCCTTCATCACCTCCTCCTCCCTTTCATCACCTCCTCCCCTCTCCTTCATCACCTCCTCCTCTCTTCCCTTCCTCACCTCCTCCTCTCCCTTCATCCACCTCCTCCTCTCCCTTCACCTCCTCCTCTCCTTCACCTCCTCTCTCCCTTCATCACCCCCCTCCTCCCTCCCTCCCCACTTGCTTCTCCTCCAACATACCTATATTACAACCTCAGTTTTGCAGTGTTTACATAAAGAAAAAACAATCTCTCTCTCTCTGTCTCTCTCTCTACTTTGTACCCTACGAGCGTTTCTTCCTGACACACACAAGCACACACACATACACACACTGCTACTACTTCTACTTACTACTTGTTATCACCCGGAATCGAGTAGGACGATCATCCAGCTATGAGACAATGATACGAGTCATTAGGGATGTCACATTCGTTGGTAAGCTATGAGGTGACTAGAGAGACCGATACGGGACTGGCAGTGTCATCCATAGATGTTGCACGTGTGGAGAACTACATATAGTGCGGGAACGGGGTGGCGGCAGCCTTTTTCGGCGTTGGCGCTTGTCTGCCTCGGTTTGCAGTCGGGCTAACTCGAAGGTATTGACAACTTCTAGTGTGGAGCTCCTCCAATCATTACAGTGTGGAGTAATTGTCTCCCAGATGAGGGGGTCGATTTGGCACTTTTTCAGGTTTGTCTTAAGACTATCCTTATACATTTTCAGTTGCCCACCAGCATTACGTTTAATATTCGTTAGGTGACTGTAAAGTAGCTGCTTTAGCAGTCTACTGTCGTCCACCGGGTAACATGACCACTCCAACATAGTTGTTCAGGGATAATGGTAGCCTCGATGCTCGATTACTGGCAATTTTTCTCTTGTCTTCCCAGCTAACTCGGAGGATGGAACGTAGACTATGTTGGTGAAAGTTCTCAAGTGCTTTGAGGTGCGTCATGTATGTCACCCATGTCTCGCTGCGACTTATGTAGATAATTTCAGCTTCCTACAGCTGAAGACACGGGTACGGAGTCTGCCAAAAGCTCGAGATTCACATCAGATCCGATGTTGAATTTCTTCATCGAGGTCCACGGTGGTGGACAGGTGGGAGCCGAGAAACTGAAAGTGGGTAACATTAAAGAGGGTAGTACCGTTGAGCTGTAAGAATGGTAGCGGTGGGGGCTGAATCAGGGGCAGGCTGAAAGAGAATCTGAATCTTACGTACATTCACTTCAAGGCCGAAGTGTGCATAAGCATATGTGAGTACCCTTCAGGTTTTATCTGTTTCATGAAATGTATTGTGATTCACGTGACCCTTGTTTAGCTAGCTAGGAAGATAGGTTTATTGTTTTGAATGTGTAACTGTTCATTCTGAGTAACGTCGTTAATAAACGAAAAACCATTATGATTAGTTCTCAATTCTTTTGTATATGGAGTCAATTATGTCCTTCTAAGTGTCTTTGGTGTTCTGCAGTGATACAGTGAGCCCATTAGTAATAACATAACCTATCACCCATTTCCCCGAGTGTCTCAGTTATCACATGTTATTCCTATTCCTAGCTATTTCTTCCTTCATCAGTCTCCCCTCTCTACCTACCCTCAGTGTGGGGGAAGGTTGACCAAAGGGAGGGACTACCCGCACCCTTCCTCCCCTCCCATTCCTTAGCCTTCCCCCATTTCCCCCTCCTCCCGCCTCACCAGTCAACTCACCTCCCCCCACTCTCACAAGTACAAAGAACAAAGAAAGGAAGATTATGAACAATATAAGAGAATTAGAGAATAATATAGGGTAAAAGTAAGTAAATAAATAGAAATAAGAATAAAAGGTAGAATAAAAGCACTGCTATTACATTCAGTAATGGAAGCTGCGCACACCTTTGCTTCTGCCTGCAGTCATCTACAGTATGTTGA
Source organism: Homarus americanus (assembly GCF_018991925.1). Taxonomy (NCBI): domain Eukaryota; kingdom Metazoa; phylum Arthropoda; class Malacostraca; order Decapoda; family Nephropidae; genus Homarus; species Homarus americanus. The sequence goes on from NW_024712406.1 coordinate 20,269, forward strand.
AGACACCCTTCATCTGGTACTGGATGTCCACCCCACCGGCTAAATTGTCGCTGGCACGATTAAGGAAGGCAGCCAAGAAAATAGAAAAGAGAGTTGGTGCCAGTACACATCCTTATTTTACCCCCGTTTGAATGGGGAAGAGCTCAGACTGGGTACCAATTGTGTAGGACACTGTCATTCATGCCATCGGGTAGTTGCCTCACACTGGCAATGCATTTTGGTGGGCAGCTAAAACGGCTGAGAATCCGCCAGAGGGCTTCCCTGTTAACCGAGTCGAAGGCCTTGGTTGGGTCGATAAAGGCCGTGTACAGGTCATGACGCTGTTCACTGCACTTTTCCTATATCTGGCGGGCAGCAAAGATCATGTCAGTGTCGCAACGTGATGGTCTAAAGCCACATTGAGATTCTGTGAGGAAGTTTTCCACCTCAGGAAGAAGTCTGTTTTGGAGAACTCAGGCGATAATCTTGCCAGCTATGGACAGCAGCGACATCCTGTGGTAGTTGCCAAAGTCTGACCGGTTTCTCTTGTTCTTATAGATATTGACGATGGAGGCATCTTTAAGAGCTTGGGGGATTTCCTCCTTTCCCATATATTCTCCAGGAGAGAGTGGAGATGGCTGATAAGCAGAGGTTCCCCTGCTTTATACATCTCGACTGGGATTCCATCAGGCTCTGAGGCTTTGTCATATTTAATCTGTTTGATGGCAGTAGCTACCTCATCTAGGGATGGAGGAGAGTTGAGGTGGGTTAGCTGTGGATGCTGAGGGACCTGCTAGGTAGTCAGAACATCCACATCAGTGTTTCAATTGAGCAGCGAATGGTAGTGGTCTTGCCAGTGCTGAATGATGCCTTCTTCGTCTTTAATTAGGGAGTTACCATCGGATGAGCGGAGGGGGCTGCGCCATCATTGATTGGCCCATAAAATGTTTTAGTGGAATTGAAAAATTCCCGCATCATGTGTTGATCTGCAACTTTTTGCATTTCACTGCTTTATTTTTAAACCAGTTGTTCTCCAGATTGCAAAGTTCGTGCTGGGCTACTGCTTTCTTCTTGTGGAAGGTATCAACTTTGGTTCGAGACTGAGGGTTGTTCTGCCAGTTAGTTAAAGCAGCACGTTTAGCATTGATGAGTACATTGATTTCCGGGTCATTTTCACCAAACCAGTCCTGGTATATTCTTTCGATCTGGCCGAGGGTGTCTCGGCAGGTTTTTGTCATGACAGTGTCGAGAATACCCCATTCGTCACTGGGATTTGGGTTAGCCTATGTAGGGTGCATTGGCGGATGGCAAAGCCAACTCCATAAATGCGGTTTCACTCCGCAGCAGGCTTACCCTTCCCCAAACGGAATAGCCGGATCCCCATTCTGTGAGTCGACCCTTGTTTGGGAGCCGGGGCTCACTAATGACTGCTATGTCGATGTTATGCCTAGCCAGCTCTTTTGCCACAAGGGCAGTTCTTCTTTCAGTATGCTCATTTGTGTTAGTATCCATGCAGTGACCATAAGAGGTTGTATAGTATGTTTTGATCAGTGATTATAATTGTGTTTTCGATCGCATAAGGATAACCTTACTGGGTGCGGGTTCCTAGTCAGGTTGGTTGTTTAGGCAGGCTATGTTTAGGGTACCTTTTCTAGCCCCCTCCCCATGTGGGGTAAGCAGAATGGGTCCTCGAGAGGGCTGTTCCGTCGTATAGACAGGACCTGATTGCACTGCTGTCGAGATCCCAGTGCAAAAATGATCATCTTATCTATGCCACCCATGTGCAGAGTTGTGACTAGAGACTCCCAGCAGTCGTCTCTGCCTGTTCCCATAGCCACTCGTCTGCGCTATAGGATTTTTGGGGGTATAGGGGTTTTGATGATGAGAAGTTTGATGAGCTGGATGATAGCTGTGCGAGAGTTGATTTCTGTGGTGAGACAAGAGCGCAGGCTGCAACCACACATCTTGGCTCTCCCTTTTCCTTGTCTAGTGGTGCAAGTGTTGCAATGACTGGGGAGAGGGAAAGTTGCAATGGACTGCCAATAGCCCAGTTTGTTGGGTTTCGCCTTAGTAGCCTGTCCATTATGCATCGCCTTCATCCTCCGATGTAGTCGTTGGGTTTCCATGTTGGTCACCTCTTCTGCCTGTATCGCCGTTGGGGTCTTGTTGGAGCTCTGTATGCATGTATGCCTGATGAGGGGCTGCACCGCAGATTTTTCGTTCGGCCTTTACTCCCATAGCCATATACTTATCAAGATTAATCCGCAAGGCAGCGGGGCAGTGGTTGGTAGGCTCCAGGACGTGTCCACGTGCCAGTAAGCCTATGCACGGGCCACTGCTGCTCCGATATTCCCTGCCAGTTTAGCCTGGGCCCACGAGACACCCAGTTACCGTGTGTTACCACGAGGAGGCACAGCAGGAAGCTTGATGGTGAAGAGGCTGTGTACTGGCAGGGGGAAAACATGTGTAAGTTGCTTCCTTGTTCGCCACGAGGATTAGCCAGCGGTGGTAGCTGAAAGCGAGAAGGAGCAAGCAGTGCTTGCACCATAGCACAAACATATTGCTGACACCCTAGACGCAATACACCACCCTGAACACACACACACACACACACACACACACACACAAGGCCATGTTTAGTCTTCTGTAAAAAATAAAAATAAAAAAACAATCACAATCCGATTTCCAAAATATATCGGATTAAATTTATATTAAATTAAATGAATCAACACTTGTCATCTCGGCCTTACCTTCTGTAATTACTTATATATTCCATTATATAACTATTATTTAATACTTAATGTTACAACAACAAATTCCTCCATCAAAAGGATAATTAAATTAATATACGTGTGTGTGTGTGTGTGTGTGTGTGTGTGAGTGTGTGTGTGTGTGTGTGAGTATACATTAGTATAATGTGTATGCGCATCTAGTGTTTATTTGTATGAGTAGCTGTGTTTGCAGGCGAGACCGTCTATACCTCAGCTTAAGGAGAATCTTGCGAGTGAGGGAGGCATTATACATACAGTATATACATTATACATAAGCCTTATACATATTGGTGTAGATTTTATTCGGGCATTTTAGAGTCCCTGAGATGTATGGTAAGGTATGTTGTTATAATAATGGTCAGTAGGATATAACCATGGATAATATGCTCAATAATGGGGTGAAATAAGTCACAATAACTGAACAGGAATTTATGAATGTTTTACACACACACATACACACACACACACACACACACACACACACGCGAATATAATCAACAATAACTAAAATGAGATGAAACAAAAGGAAACACTAAATTTGATTTACATTTCAATACCAATTAACTATTATGTCAAGTCATATCACCTGTACAGACAATTAAGAAAACATAATTGGAATACCTGTGTACACGGAACTCTTCAAACTGCATAAATTCAATATGATATTAACCTCAGGAAAGACACTTATTATGACGCTCCACATTACATATAAGAACGTGTAATATTGTCTGTCTGTCTGTCAGTGTTCAGAAATTTACAATGGTTGAAAATTAATATCATGAGTATTATTTTTGATAGTTTCTCTCTAAATATCGTAAGTTCATTTCTCTCATAATAAGACGTGACTTTTTTAGGGGGGGGGGGGAGGATCTCTTCTATTTTTGTCTAGGGTTAAGTAAATCAACTTGAAACGTTGACGTATTACCCCCTGGGAGAAAAATAACTTATGAATCTATTCGAATCTGGATCAAACCTTTTTATTACCAATATAAGGAAGAAAGGGTTATGTCATCGTCCTCAAAGGGTTCAACAATTACGTTAAAAGTTAAAACCATCGAAGTTAACTGTTATATGATCGCCCTCAAAAGTGTTTAAACCAGCTGCCTAAAAGGGTTAAACCATCGCCTTCACTTTGTAAAAACCAGCATCCTCGGAGGTTATTCCATCGTCCTCAAAGGGTTAAACCATCATCCTCAAAGGGTTAAACCATCATCCTCAAAGGGTTAAACCATCATCCTCAAAGGGTTAAAAGAAATACAGCAACAAACTGAAGGAGATGATGAAGCCATAAACCCTTCAGAGACCAATGACCCTTACAAGACCAAAAGAGGTCAAGGTCACAACACAGGGTATCCCATAAAACTATGAACTATGGCTGGTTGGTCACTCAAAGGTGCAAAATAGGTCAGGAATATTATGCCCTGACTTTAAGAATATGATAATTAACTCAGTGACAGACGTTAATGGTGGTGGTTGTTCTATTCAATCCAGACATAGTTTGTTTACGTTCACTAACAAACAATCATACAAATAAACAAATAAACGGTTGGATGAACTGACAAAGAAAATCTGATCGTTAAAAATACAGGTTCACACCCTTAAAAATGCTCAGATTTTAAATGGAATTATAAAAAAAAAATAATCGGGTGTTTTCCCTGACCCAGTACAGTTGGTTTAAATATGTTGTTTTATTACAGCTTTATTACACATAATTATTAATTTACTATAGAAACAGTGTAGATAAAATTTAGATATAGATAAAGATATAGTACACATTATATTAGAGAGAGAGAGAGAGAGAGATTAGACAATTTGATAAGATAGATAAATAGATTAAAATTGATTGGAGAAAGAGCCTAACGCTAACATAATCTAACCTAACCTAAACAAAACCTAACAAAACCTAACCTAACCTAACCAAACCTAACCTACCCGTGTGGACATGTATCTCACCAAGAGCACTTTGGTTATTACTCTGGCCAGCCGCGTCACCCAGAGTAGAGGAAAACACTGAACATGTTTCCGACAGGTTGACGATGAGGTAGCCAGCCACCCCCCCACCAGCACCACCACCAGCCACCTGCACCATCACCAGCCACCCACACCACCACCAACACCGCCACCAGCCACCCACCGCCACCAGCCACCGCACCGCCACCACCCGCCACCCCCACAGCACCAGCATCACCACAGCCACCCGCACCACCACCACCACCAGCCACCCGCACCACCACCGCACCACACCAGGCACCCCGCACCACCAGTCACCCGCACCACCACCAGCCACCCGCATCACCACCAGCCACCCGCATCACCACCAGCCACCTGCACTACCACCAGCCAACCACATCACCACCAGCCACCCGCACTACCATCCACCCACCCACACCACCAACCAACTACCCACCAAAACCATTAGCCTCCCACCCGCCCCACCAACCACCTTCCCACCACCCATCCGCACCACCAACTACCCTTGAATACCACCAACCACCCACCCAGACCACCAACCACCCACCCAGACCACCAGCCACCCATCAGCCACCCACTTGCATCACCACCCACCTATACGACTTGGGTGAAGTGAGTGCAGGAGGAAGGAAGATGGTGGAGAGGGGTTTGAACCATGCACTTCAGAGGGAGGGAAGGATGAAGGGAGAGGTTAGAGGCGCATATTTCACGACAGAGAAGAGGGAAGGGGTTGGGGTGGTGCTGGAAGGAGCGAGGGAAGGAGAGGTTAGAGGCATACACATGACGAGAGGGATGGAGGGAAGGAGGAATGGGGGGATAGAGGGAGGGAAGGAGAGAGGGATGGAGGGGCGGTGCACATTGTCCTCGCTGTCTCAACACACAAGGCTTGGCTCAGTCAACAAGACAAGAGACTTACGGCAGTCTTGTAGGGGATTTTAGCAACCAACACAAAGACCACGATACACCTCTGGTAATATAACATTATGTGCCAGCGGTGGGGGTCACAGGTACCAGCGGTGGGGGTCACAGGTGCCAGCGGTGGGGGTCACAGGTACCAGCGGTGGGGGTCACAGGTACCAGCGGTGGGGGTCACAGGTACCAGCGGTGGTGATCACAGGTGAATGTGATGACGTGACCTTCAATATGTTTCCCTCTGGATGTGTCTCATGGTACATTAATTAATATCACACCTTCTGAATGTACACTAATTACCTATCCACTGGAAGTTATTCATTCAAAGTTTCGCTAATTCTCCTTAACTGCTTCTGAATGTGTAACACGCACACCTCCAAGTAGTTAATATACCCTGAATGCATAATAATTCCTTGAGAGTTTTGGAGAGTCTTAAGGAAACGAGTCAACGGCTGGAGTAACTTCAGGGGATCATTAGCGACCGTCCTCCCACCTGAGTTTTTTTTAATCATATCACCTTGGAGACACTGGCCACTGCCTCCTGGTTGATCTTAATATATGATGGCTGCTGTCTGGGCTGTCCTTGCTAGAAATTACTCACTATTTACCATTGTTTGTATCCCTGCACTGTCCATGAATATTATTTGTATACTTTCACTCTCTACTGTATGTGTATACTGAGCTAATATGAACCTCATGACTTTGTTTCTCTCTCTCTCTCTCTCTCTTGTCATCAAGCTCAGAGCCTTGTTATAAAATTCCCAGTCCACCTCAAGAGATATACTGCATCTCGAGGACAAGGATCAAGGTCCACCTCAAGAGGACCTCAAGGATACAGGTCGAGATACACCTCAAGAGGGCCTAGAGGACAAGAGTCAAGGTCTAGAGTCGCATAAACACATACCATCAATAGTTGTTCCTTATGGTGTATAAATATAAGATGACTTAAGACGGAACATTAATAAAGAGATGGGAAGTGACAGACAGACACAGACAGACAGACAGACAGACAACCTATAAACAAACGCCTACGATACAAATTTGGATATAAACTAAACAAACCAACTCATTCCCCACACAACAACGAACTATCACAGAGTTGATTGGTGTATATATACCTCTCCCAACGACAAGCCTCAGTGAACCATAATAATTTCACTACCCCAGAATAATGGTGCGTTTGAATGCCTTCCTCCAGTACACAGCGACACAATTAAAGAGACAAGTTACATTTACAAACCAAACCCTTCCAATACCTCCACACGATAACGATCCCAGTTCACCTGTAAACAAAGTCAAGCGTAGGAAAGGGTCGAGGTTTTCCTGAATTCGGATTTATTGTTGACTCCAGGTAAGTGAATCCGGCTTGAAATACCCGTTCGTGGAAACACAATACGGATTATGGGGTTTTCTGTCTCTCGAAGTAAATAAACAATGAAACCAATACCGGGATGAATGATGTTAATTGTTCCTGTTCAGAGTGTTGTTGTTGTTGTTGTGGAAGAATTGACGAACACAGAACATTACACTTGTTTGATATTACATTGCAGGATATACACTGAAGGAGTTAGTTGGCGCTGTTCAGTAATTGATGAGCAGAGGGTGCATGGTTAGGTTGGTGGTTAGGGTGAGTTTAGATGATTAGGGTGGTGGTTAGGGTGAGTGTAGATGGTTAGGGTGGTGGTTAGGGTGAGTGTAGATGGTTAGGGTGGTGGTTAGGGTGAATTAACAAGAGGTTGAGAGGGTGGTGGTTGGGGTGGTGTAGATGGTTAGGGGTGGTGGTTAGAGTTGGTCATGAATGTGGTTGAGATTGGTGGTTAGGGTGAGTGTAGATGGATTAGAATTGGTGGTTAAGTGGTGTAGATGGTTAGGGTGGTGGTTAGGGTGAGTGTAGATGGTTAGGGTGGTGGTTAGGGTGAGTGTAGATGGTTAGGGTGGTGGTTAGGGTGAGTGTAGATGGTTAGGGTGGTGGTTAGGGTGAGTGTAGATGATTAGGGTGGTGCTTAGGGTGAGTGTAGATGGTTAGGGTGGTGGTTAGGGTGAGGGTAGATGGATAGGTTGATACATATGAGAAGAGAAAGCAGGAGAAGGAAAAAAGGAAAGATGGGAGAGAAAGATTTCAAAGGAGAAGAAATAGAAAAGAGGAGGAGGAGGAGGAGGAGGAGAAAGAAAGTGTGAGGGAGGAGGAGAAAGAAAGTGTGAGGAAGGAAGAGGAAGAGGAGAGAAGTAGAGGACGTGGTTGCAAGCAGGAAGAAGAGGACTGTTAGATAATAGTAAAAGGGAAGATTAACGGCCAAGGAGAGGAAGAATGGTGTTACAGGAAGGGAGAAGAGAAGTAGTATTACAGGCAAAACATAGGGAGAATTACAGACAGGGAGAGTTACAGTCACGAAGCATATAAGGAGAATGTTACTGAGAGGGAGAATGCGTCATACAAAGGGAGGTTACAGTTACAGCTTGGAAGAGGGAGCACTAACAGGCAGGGAGATTAAGGGAAGGCAGCACGCACGCACACACGCACGCACGCACGCGTTTTTATCACTCTCCCCCTCCTCTACCCTACCAATATCCATACTTTTGTCTCCGGCAGAATACCTATGTCCGTCAGGCTGTTTACACGACACACCTGTTACACCGGCTGCCTCACCTCAAACCTATACATTAACTCCTCCAATTGATTTACAGTTTTCCTTTAATTACAATTTTAGGAATAAAAGTTTTTTACTGTGATTATTATTATTGTTTTTTGAGTGAAACAATAAATTTCTGGTATCATTTAGTTGTAATAAATATTTTCATTAACAATTAAGTAGTTTATTTTTTTTTTTTTTTAGGTGAAAGTGAAACTTAGTTCGGTCATATTAAGTCAGATTTTTCTAATTTACATTTCAAGATGAGAAATACTTACGATCTTCACATTCATTTACACTCATACGTTATAACTGATGATTTACGACTGTCAAATCATGCTTCATTTACATACTCCAGCTGCTGTAATCGAGTGTGAAAATTAAATTTACATTCATCAGACACTTTTACATTCATTCAAGTGTAACGTGTGAATGATTGTAAACGTGAAAATAATATACACGATGAAGAATATTTTACACTGATCAGGGTCTTTTACAGGAGTTGGCTCTTTTACAACCATTCACATTTACACTTTTCAAATTTTTGACACTACCCAAGTTGTATTATACTTATTAAAATTGTTTTACACTACAATCCTTTAGTTAGGAAAATGTTATGTTCCTAGGCCCTGGACCATGTTCGTAAGTTCAGGTGTTCGTAAGTCGGACGTTCGTAACTTGGAGACTCCAAATTTACACTCTTCATATTTTTATTTTACAGTAATCAGGATGTTTTACACTATTCAGCCTTTTACACTATGAGGTTTTTCCAATATTCAGATTTATACACTAAGGATGTTTTACATTTTTAATAACACCAATTATATGATTATTACAATGATTTACACTACCCCAGTTGTTCACTTCCCGACCATCTTAACGTACGAAGGAATAATTGCATTACATTCCGTTCATTTACATTTCTTACAGCCCCTGCCCAGCCCCTGCCCAACCCCTGCCTCCGTTTGCAACAGTAAATAGGTAAAAAAAAAAGATAAATCCCTGAATCAAAACACACTCAACCACGTAGAAAATAGGTAATTAAAAACGTATTTATCCCCGTATTACCTCACTTAACCACGTGGAAATAAGTAATTAAGACACGTATTTATCCCGTATTACAACATTTAACCACATAGAAAATAAATAATTAAAACACGTATTTATCCCGTATTACCACAACTCTTAACCATGAGAAAAATCAGCCAACATTTGCAGTTTATTGGCTGTGTTTAGTGAGCCCAACACGACCTCCTTACCTGACCTTACCTGAGGCCATAATGGACCTCAACCCTAATGGCTAGGTTAGGTTAGGGTCCCATTAAGACTAGGCCCCATTAAGACTGGAGTCCATTAAGACTGATAAAGCTACTATCAAGAATATGTAAACAAAACGTTTTACTAAAGATATACAACAATGTACATAATTATGGAGAGAGAAAAGAAGAGAGAGAGAGAGAGAGAGAGAGAGAGAGAGAGAGAGAGACGCTCACTCTCTAAAGGCACAGCCATTCCCTCCACTAACAGACAGACACACACAAACAGACAACCACACCCACACACAGGGATAATTTTGCAACTGACCTCAATTTGACCCCTCAGTGCCAGTAAGTGTCAGTCTGGGTGCCATCGTAGGCACGCTCACGCCCAACTGGACTATTTATTGTATGCGTAAGTGAAGGTGAAGTTACTGAAACTCTCTCTCTCTCTCTCTCTCTCTCTCTCTCTCTCTCCTCAAGTGTTACGTACTAAAAATAACAGCAAATAATCTCAATACGAAACGATACATTTATAACACTGAGGTAGTAACATTGTGATATCATACCCTCCAGCACCCCTCCCACACTATTTCCCTAACATCCCTTCCCTTACCTTTTCCACATCCCTTTCCTCACCCCTTCAACACCACCTCTCCTACACCCGTCCACACTCTTTCTCTCACCCTGTCAGCACCACCCCCCCCCTTATACCCATAAAAACATCCCTACAGCTCCACCTCTCCTACAACCCTTCCCTTACCCCTCCATCACCCCTTTCCCTCCAGTACCCCTCCACCACCTTCCCCCACCACTCCAGAGGCTAATCATCCGAGCGGAAGAGTACAAGGGAGGGGAGGAGGAAAGGTGTGCATGAAAACACATAAGACACATACATAAGGAAACTGTCAATTGTTCAGTGGTCCTCAACTTCGAACTGAACCTTGACACCAGTATGAATGGTCACCTTGTCAAATACAAACACCCTGGCCTTCTTGCTCCTCCGTAAATAACGTGGACAAACAGGAAAACAAACAGACAAATAATAAAATCCGATTGCTATAAAAACATTCCTGTAGACGATAAAACAAAGAAAGAAAATGCCATATTACCATTACACTTGTTTATCGTTATTGTCCCCTTTGTGCCTATACAGTATGCCCACGTTGCCCGAGACTCACCTGTGTTATACACCTGTCGTAGTCTCATTACCCAGGTGTATTGCTACTCCAGCTTACCTGTGGACGAGAGAGAGTTTTGTTATTTTTTTATTTCCTGCTAAAAAGGCTGATATATATGTATGTGTATGTGTGTGTGTGTGTGTGTATGTGTGTGTGTGTGTATGTGTGTGTGTGTGTGTGTGTGTGTGTGTGTGTGTGTGGGTTTGGGTGTTTTAGTGTGTCGATACATGTGTGTGCTTGGCTTGAATAATTTGAGTGTCTATGTTCTTCTATAAATTACATTCCATCAACAAACATGAGGCCGTGAACAGAATACATCAATTTATAACACCAATACCCACATATTTTGGATGATCTCAGAGACACATGTCGAAATATAATACCAACTACAGTAATGAGACTGATTTAGTTATAATTAATTTTCTTATTGTTGAAAAGTATATTATATCATTTTGTGAAATAGAATCGTGTAATAAAATAGTTTAGATGCTCCTTGGAAATGAGACTGAGGAAAAATTTACAGAAATGAAAATTGGTCAATATTTATTGTATAATATTAAATAAAACTTTTAATTATAATGTTATTTTTTACGGGTTAACTAGCCTAAAGTATTATGTAAACAAGAAAAATAATTAATAATACCTGTGAAATAGGTTATAAGTCTTAAATTATTGTAACTCAATGAGAAAATGCTTAATCAAAGTTAATATCTTAACCAATAATACTAAGTTATTTTAATAAACCTGTAAACTTCTCAGTAAATAGATGATGTTATCTATTTAACAATAAATACAAAATAGACTGATGATTGCAGATGATGATGATATTCTAGACTATTTATAAAAAAATAGATAAATTCAGACTGTAAGAGACTAAGAGGAAAAGTTTGGAAAATAGTAGTGAAGCTGTGTGTTTGGACAGGTCACTTCGGGTCCAACATGGTCGTAGTTTGTGGTGGTTTAGTGTGACCGAAAGTATAATAATTTAAATGTAACAGGTTTATGAAAAATATTTATATTATAAATAAATAAATAACTTGTGCAAAATAGTAAATTAAAGAAATATAGTGAAATATTTAACATAACTAAACTGGGACTGTGAATTATGAATATGTGAGTGATGAGACACAAGCCAGTAACAGAACACGGTACAGAGCCAGAAGGAACAGTCTAATGTCCACCATCATAGATCAGTCATCAAGGAGAACAGATGTGTTTACATCTGCCTCTGAATGTTTATACAGTATATATGTTATGGTAAACTAAATACTTTTGTTAGTTATTTTCAAGTGATAAAGTGAAAAAAAATACAGTAAGTGAAATACAATACAATATTGCATTTATGATAAACAATATTTACATTAAAAACGTTGACAAACATGTGTGATATATAGCGTAAGTGGATATATTAGCTCTTTCGCTAGGCCACGGAAGGACGCCACCCTCCGGGAGGCTCCACATTGTCTCACTGTAGTGCATAAGTGTCTGCTTTGATCCTGACTTTGTACTCGTCAGAAGGCATGTTTTCCAGG
>NW_024712406.1:37500-67500 GCF_018991925.1 Homarus americanus
CGACTAAGTGTAACTACATTCATACTGCAGGTAAGATCAGGCTATCGACCCCAGCCACACCAGAACGAACAAACAAACAAACAAACAAAACATACATAAATAGTTACTCTTTTTATTATTATTATTATTATTATTATTATTATTATTATTATTATTATTACTATTATTATTATTATTATTATTATTATTATTATTTCCACCACTGTCATCACCACCATCATCACCACCATCACTACCTCTATCATCATAATCATCACCACAACCACCACCATCATCACCACCATCACTACCTCTATCATCATAATCATCACCACCACCATCACCACCAACACCACCACCATCACTACCTCTATCATCATAACCATCACCACCACCATCACCACCAACACCATCACCACCACTATCATCATAACCATCACCACCATCATTACTACCACCACTACTATCATCATCACCACCACTACTTCTATCATCATCATCACCACCACCATCACCACATTCATCATCACCATAACCATCACTATCATCACCATAATCATCACTATCACCACCATCATCACCACCACCGTCATCACCACCATCACCACTATCATCACCATAACTATCATTATCACCACCACCATCACCACAACCATCACCACCTTCATCACCATCACCATCACCACCAACACCACCACAATCATCACCATAACCATCACCATTACCATCACTACTATCATCATCACCATAAGCACCCCATCACCAGCATCACCATAGCCATCACCATCACCACCACTATCATCATCACCATCGCCACTATCATCACGATAACCATCACCACCATCACCATAACATCCACCACCATGAACCACCATCACCTGGTCACTGCCTGGCTCACCAACACAACTATACAGTATGGTTCATAAACACTTTAATTGGCTGATGGTGACGCAAAACTACAATGAAACACGGAGGGCGGAGTGCGTGGTGTGTGTGGAGTGGAGGAGGGGTGTGTGAGGTGAGGAAGGGGTGTGGACGGGAGGAGGGGTGTGTGAGGTGTGAGGAGGGGAGGGTGTGTGTGAAGGAGGGGTGTGTGCGGAGTGAGGAGGGGTGTGTGAGAGGAGGGTGGTGGCGTGAGAGGAGGGGTGTGTGGCGGAGTGGGAAGGAGGGTGTGTGGCGGAAGGAGGGGTGTGAGAGGAAGGGGGTGTGTGGCGGAGTGGGAGGGGTATGTGACCGTGTGGGGAGGGGTGTGGCGGGTGAGAGGAGGGGCGTGTGGAGGGTGAGGAGGAGGGGCGGTGTGGGGGTGAGAGGAGGGTGTGGGCGGGTGAGGAGGGTGGGAGGGTGGGAGGGTGTGGTGGGGAGGGGGGTGTGGCGGGTGGGAGGGTGTGGGAGGGGTGGGGAGGAGGGGTGTGGGTGGTGGCGGGTGAGAGGGAGGGTGTGTGGGGAGGGGGGAGTGTGGCAGGTGGAGGGAGGGGTGTGTGGCGGTGAGAGGAGGGAGGGGTGTGTGGGGGTGGTGTGTGGCGGTGAGGGAGGGGTGTGTGCGGCGGGTGGGAGGAGGGGTGTGGGGCAGGTGAGAGGAGGGGTATGTGGCGGGTGAGAGGAGGGGTGTGTGGAAGGGAGGTCGATGTGTGGGTGATGGGAGGTGTGTGTGACGGGAGAGAAGTGTATGTAACGGATGAGGGGTGGTGCGTGTGACGGGTGCGGGATGGGTGTGTATTAGTGTAATGGTTGAGGGATGTGTGTGTGTGTGTGTGTGTGTGTGTGTGTGTGTGTGTGACGGTGAGGGAAGTGTATGCGGATGAGGTGGTGCGTGTGACAGGTGGGATGGAGTGTGTAATGGTTGAGGGATGTGTGTGTGTGTGTGTGTGTGTGTGTGTGTGTGTGTGTGTGTGTGTGTGTGAGGGGAAGTGTCTGTAACGGATGAGGGTGGTGCGTGTGACGGGTGCGGATGGAGTGTAATGGGTGAGGGATGTGTGTGTGACGGGTGAGGAGGTGTGTGTGACGGGTGCGTAAGGGTGTATGACGGATGAGGGAGGTGTGTGTGTGTGTGTGTGTGTGTGTGTGTGACGGGTGAGGGAAGTGTCTGTAACGGATGAGGGTGGTGCGTGTGACAGGTGCGGGATGGAGTGTGTAATGGGTGAGGGATGTGTGTGTGACAGGTGAGGGAGGTGTGTGTGACAGGTGAGCGTAAGGGTGTATGACGGGTGAGGGAGGTGTGTGTGACGGGTGAGCGGGGTATGACGGGTGGAGGTAAGTGTGTATAATGGGTGAGGGGAGACAGTGTGTATGACGGATGGGGAGGTGTGTGTGTGATGGGTGAGGGTGGTGTATGACGGGTGAGGTGTAGGCCCGTGTTAAAGGGTTCTCTCGCCTCTAACAAGGCTGTGGATTAGAGTAACAAGAGGAGGGAGTAGAGAGGAGTAGGGAGGAAGAGAAAAGAAAGGAAGGGGAAAAGAGAGGAAGAAAGAAAAGGAAGGGAGGTGGTGGAGGTGGAGAATGAGTGTGAGTGTGTGTGGGGTGGGTATGGCTGGGTGAGAGTGTGGGTGTGGGGCTATGGCTGGGTGAGTGTGTGGGTGTGGGTATGGCTGGGTGTGTGTGGGTGTGGGTGTGGCTGGGTGAGTGTGGCTGTGGGTATGGCTGGGGTGAGGCTGGGTGAGTGTGTGGGTGTGGGTATGGCTGGGTGTGTGTGGCTGTGGGTGGGTGGGGTGGGTGTGGGTGTGGCTGGGTGAGTGTGTGGGTGTGGGTATGGCTGGGTGTGTGTGGGCTGTGGGTTGGCTGGGTGAGTGTGTGGCTGGGTGGTGTGGGTGAGGCTGGTGAGTGTGGCTGGGGTGGGTTGTGGGTGAGTGTGTGGGTGTGGGTGAGTGGGTGAGGTGTGGTGGGTGTGGGTGTGTGGGTGTGGGTTTGGCTGGGTGAGTGTGTGGGAGTGTGTGGGGTTTGGTTGGGTGAGTGTGTGGGTTTGGCTGGGTGAGTGTGTGGGTGTGGGTATGGCTGGGTGAGTGTGGGTGTGGGTGTGGGTGGTGTGTGGGTTTGGTTGGGTGAGGCTGGGTGAGTGTGTGGGTGTGAGTGTGTGGACTGGCTGGCTGGGTGAGTGTGTGGGTGTGGGTACGGCTGGGTGAGTGTGTGGGTTGTGGGTGGCTGGGTGAGTGTGTGGGTTTGCTTGGCTGGTTGAGTGTGGGTGGTTGGGTGGTGGTGTTGTTGGGTGAGTGTGTGGGTATGGGTGGGTGAGTGTGTGGGTGTGGGTATGGCTGGGTGAGGTGTGTGGGTGTGGGTATGGCTGGGTGGAGTGTGGGTGTGGGTATGGCTGGGTGAGTGTGTGGGTGTGGGTATGGCTGGGTGGAGGTGTGTGGGTGTGGCTGGGTGAGTGTGAGTGTGAGGTGTGTGGGTACAGCTAGGTAGTGGCTGGGTGAGTGTGTGGTGGCTGGGTGGTGGGTGGTTTGTGGGTGTGTGGGTTTGGTTGGGTGAGTGTGTGGGTGTGGGTACGGCTGGGTGAGTGTGTGGGTTTGGTTGGGTGAGTGTGTGTGGGTTTGGTTGGGTGAGTGTGTGTGGGTGTGGGTGGCTGGGTGAGTGTGTGGGTACGCTGGGTGGGTGGTGTGGGTGAGTGTGGGTTTGGTTGGGTGAGTGTGTGGGTTTGGCTGGGTGAGTGTGTGGATTTGGTTGGGTGAGGTGTGGGTGTGGGTTTGGTGGGTGAGGTGTGTGGGTTTGGCTGGGTGAGTGTGTGGGTACGGCTGGGTGAGTGTGTGGGTGTTGGTATGGCTGGGTGAGTGTGTGGGTTTGGTTGGGTGAGTGTGTGGGTGTGGGTGAAAGGGAATTTCATAAATGTCACCCATATCACGTTTAATTTTTTTTATATACCTCTATTGTTATTGTTTGTTGTTTGTACTTGTTGTTTGTTGTTTGTACTTGTTGTTTGTTGTTTGTACTTGTTGTATGTTCTTGTTGTTTATTGTTGTTGTTGTTGTTTACATCATTATTCCCATATTATTTATATTAGAAAAATCATCATTAAACTGAGACACTGGAACATGTATGACCTGTACGAGTCCTTCACGCTTCTCCTCTTATTCCTCCTCTTCCTCCTGCTTGGGACACAGGTCTTCCTCTTCTCCTCCTCCTCCTCCTCCTCCTCCTCCTCCTCCTCATTTGTACACCAGCCCCCCTTCTTCTCTCTTTGTATACCAGTCTTCCTCTTCCTCCTCCTCCTCCTCCTTCATCTAACTTCTCCTATCACATCTAATCACTCTCACTATTTTCCTCTTTCATCTCTTTCTTTCATTTTTCCTCCTCCTCCTCCTTCATTTTCTCATCCTTCTTCTCCTCCTTTTGTTCCTCTACTCCCGGTTCTGTTTTTCTTCTTCCTTCTTCACATCCTCATCTTCCTCCTTCCAACCCCAGCCTCTTCTTCTCAACTATTCCCCTTCTTACCATCTTCTTTCTCCTCCTCTTCCTCTTCGTCCTCCTCCTGATCAGACAAAGACTTAGAGTGACGTCAAACCTCCAAAATACGACGAGGCCACAGGAGGTCTCCCCAGTGGCCTCCTGCTGACCCTGGCCTCTTCACTAACCTCCAGAGCAACGTACACCAGACATGTGTAAGGAAGACATGTACATACACGACATGTATACAGTACATGTCCAAAAAATTATGTACTAAAGAAACGTACATGAGACACAGCCACGAAAGAAACGTACACGAAAGACACGTACACACACACACATATATATACACACACACACATACACACACATACACACACGTCACGTACACTCAAAAGTCATGTACACATAAAAGACACTTCCATCTCTCATACCACGAGATTTTATAAGAAATATTCTGTCATATTTCCAAAATCATGACTCGGGTGATATCATTTTACACTGAACCTTTACATATTTACATTTACATATTTACATAATCACCGTGTAAATTATACACTACCCCCAATTTAGAGACAATCAGTTAGTTGTATTTAATAACAAGAAATAGACAGAAGTATTAATGAGATATTTTGTTGGGAATTATTTCATGCGTTTCAACCAAGCTAGTTGATGTATATTTCAACCTAGCTAATTGGTGTATATTTCAACCTAGCTAATTGATGTATATTTCAACCAAGCTAGTTGATGTATATTTCAACCTAGCTAATTGATGTATATTTCAACCTAGCTAATTGATGTATATTTCAACCAAGCTAATTGGTGTATACTTCAACCTAGCTAATTGGTGTATATTTCAACCAAGCTAATTGATGTATATTTCAACCAAGCTAGTTGATGTATATTTCAACCTAGCTAATTGGTGTATATTTCTCTATGATCTGTGAACATCGTTTAAAACACATGAATATTAATGCTCGTCTCTCGTTCTGGCAGCATTAACATAATTTCCATTCACCGTTGGAAACAGCTCAGGGATATGTAATAATAAGTTGCTAATACGTTGTTTATGACAGTATAGCCTTCTATTGATTTTATGTATGTGTGTTAATAATAATATATAAACATTGATGTAAAATAATAAAACTTTCGTCCATAAGTATATCGAAGAATAGCCCGTGAGACAAACACACACACACACACATGCAAACACAAGTACGCACACATACACACACACACACAAACACAAGTACACACACACACACACACACACACACACACACACACACACACACACACACACACACACACACACACACACACACACACACGCACACAAAAGAGGGGTCGGAGGTATTGTTTATTTGGTTGATCAATATACAAGGAAGGGTGTTGGGGGGGGGCAGGTCATATACTCTTATGTTTTTGTTTACTGTGAGGTGATGAACAAAACAAGCCAGGGGGTGTAAGAGGCCACTATTATATCCGGCTGGTTAAGGGGTGAATGTCCCCTATGGTATCTGGTTGATCAGGGAGTAAATATCCCACATTATATCAGGTTTATCAAGGGATAAGGTGTTAGGGTCAGGTGTGAGTCAGTTGTGAGAGGCAGATGTGTGAGTCAGGTGTGAGAATTAGGTGTGACAGTCAGGTGTAAGGGTTAGGTGTGAGAGACAGGTGTACACAGACTCCTATGAAAAATTTAAAACCCGACTATTCGTATTAAAAAAAAAAATCACGAAACTAAATAAATTATTCTTTAACCAGAAAACCTGACGAAAAAAATCTAATATCATCCACCACAACAACAACAGCATCCATCACCAAAACAACAGCATCCACCACCATCACAACAACATCCACCACCATCACAACAACATCCACCATCACATCAACAACAGCAACGCAGACTACAACACTCGACCATGTCCCAAATTTTCACTCCTCAGTTGCAAATTTTTTCTCGGGTCAAAACAATCTAGAGACAAAATTCTGCATAGGACACACGTTGTTCAGTTGGAAACAGGGCCAACATTTGAAGGTGACCATCAGTAAGTCGTATGTGGGTGTGTAGAGAGAGAGAGAGAGAGAGAGAGAGAGAGAGAGAGAGAGAGAGAGAGAGAGAGAATGGTGGTTTCCTTCTTGAGAAATTAATGAGCAGTGGTGAGAAAGCCCTGACACCTAAAGTTGAGATCACAGGTAAGAGAAACGATATTATGTAAATGGAACCAACGATCTCGTATTATCAACTCTAAACATCTAATCACCTGAACTTTAGACACTCTAGCATATTTCACCTGATGATTAACCATCTTAGCCTAGCCTAACCTAAACTTAAGCTAACCTAACCTAATTTATCGCAAATGTAATCTAATCTAACCTAACGTAACTTAACGCTAACTTAACCTAACTTCACTTTCCCCTAACCTAACCCCTCAGGTAGCACTAGGATAGTTAATCTTCAAGTGATTCTAAACGTATGCTAAAATCACTTCCTTAAATTAACACTAACTAACTAACTAAGAGGGCCCCACAAATTCGATACCACCCCTAACCCCCCCTAAACCTGTCCCTCCCCCCCCTCACCCCCACCATCCTACCCAACCATAAGTTACACAGATTAACATTGCCGGAAATTCTCGTATCCGTGATGTAGTATTTTAGACCCGAGCAAACCTGTACCTAGAACTGCTGGGAGTATGTTTACCTGCCAGCCAATACAGTTAGGTGGCTCAGGAAACAACGCACTTTAACACAGGTAAGTAAGACTCCATTTAGGTATTAGATATTCCACAGGTAGACCTTTGGTAGCCGTGGTATTGGGTGTAGTCTAGTCTAGGAGGTATTGTATGTTCTTAAAGCATATTTTACTAGTTGTGCCTCGAGGAATCTTCTTGTAGTAAACTATCATATAACACATTATTAACAATTATTTGTAGAACCTGTGTGTATAACGTGTAATGACAGGTGTTGACAGGTGCTAACGGGTTGTATTGGCAGGTGTTGACAGGTGTATTGGCAGGTGTTGACAGTCGTAATGACAGGTGTTGACAGGTGTAATGGCAGGTGTTGACAGTCGTAATGACAGGTGTTGACAGGTGTACTGGCAGGTGTTGACAGGTGTACTAGCAGGTGTTGACAGGTGTAATGGCAGGTGTAATTGCAGTTGTTAACAGGTGTAATTGCAGGTGTTAACAGAAGTAATGGCAGGTGTTAACAGGTGTAATTGCAGGTGTTAACAGATATAATGGCAGGTGATAACAGGTGTAATGTGAGGTGTTGACAGGAGTAATGACAGGTGTTGACAGGTGCAATGCGAGGTGTTGACAGGTGTAATGCGAGGTGTTGACAGGTGTAATGACAGGTGTTAACAAGTGAAATGACAGGTGTTAACAAGTGTAATGACAGGTGTTAAAAGGTGTAATGACAGATGTTCACAGGTGAAAATGACAGGTGTTAACACGTGAAAATGACAGGTGTTAACAGGTGTAATTGCAGGTCTTAACAAGTGAAATGACAGTTGTTAACAGATATAACATGTGTTAACAGGGGCGATGACACCCACCTAAAAGTCATTTGGGACACCCACGCCAGAGCTGAGGATTATCTACAACGCATTAATTCTCCCCCAAATTAACGTATGGGTCACCAGCCTGGTCGTCTTCTCTCAACTGTACCCAACAACGTCAGCTAGAGAAGGTTCAGAAGAAGGCCTGCAGAATCATGCTTGGCGCAGACTACTCCGGCTACAACAACGCTCTCTCTCTACCCTGGAAATGCCATCCCTCAGTGACCTCCACCACCACGCACTTGCAGGATTTGGCAGTGGACTACTGCACCATCCTCGACATCGCCACCTACTGCCACCGGCAGTCAGTCCCTCGCCCACCTCACGCAGTCCGCCACTACAATAAAATTCAGCCCATAAGAGCCCGCACTGACAGATATAAGAATAGCATCATCCCATCTATTGTTAAAATAATAAACAGCTCCTGATTCATGTCCTGGACAGCCCTGTAAATGTATTGAACGCATATCATTATGTCTAAATCATATGTAAGTTTGCATATTTTCAGCCACCAGCTGCAACTCTATTAATATACCGTTTATTATTATTATTATTATTATTATTATTATTATTATTATTATTATTATTATTATTATTATTATTATTATTATTATTATTATTATTATTATTATTAGGTCAAGATTCGAGTGTTAAAAATTTATCAAGAGTCTTTATGACGTCTGAAACAATTGTCCTGAATATGAGACACACTAACTCATTATACACTATACATTAAACACTATACTTTATACACTATACTTGTACATTATAAATACCGTACACTATACTTTATGCTGCACACTACACATATAATATACACAATACATTACACATCATACTATACATTACACTGTACACTATACATTACACACTACACATATACAGTATATATCACACATTTTACACTATACACTCTCTTCAAAAAGTATCTTTACGGAGGGGGTTCGATGAATTTCAAAATGAACACTGCGACTCCTTTGGTCTCGGGAGGGTTGTGAAAATCTTCCGTTCATTGTGTCATATTGTATCACACAAAATCGTATACATGATATATTATGTGATAATGTATCTCATAATGTTTAACAAGCTCTTGTGAAGTGACTGCTTGTGAAGTTCTGACTCGAGCAAAGAAAAGTTTAAGATACAAAGTAAACCTTAAGAGTCTATCTGAACCATCATCTGCTTCTAAGAGTCTCCGTGAGTTACCATCGGCTTCTAAGAGTCTCCGTGAGTTACCATCTGCTTTTAAGAGTCTCCATGAGTTACCATCTGCTTCTAAGAATCTGCCTGAGTCTCCTCCTTCTAAGACTCTGTCTGAGTCACCTCCTAAGTGTCTCCGCGAGTTATCATCTGATTCTAAGAGTCACCGTGAGTCACTTCCTCCTCCTCCTCCTCCTCCTAAGAGTCTCTGAGTTACCATCTGCTTCTAGGAGTTTCCGTGAGTCACCACCTCCTCCTCCTCCTCCTTCGAGTCTCCGTGAGTCACCTCCTCCTCCTTCGAGTCTCCGTGAGTCACCTCCCCTTCTAAGAGTCTTCGTGAGTTACCTCCTCCTCCTCCTCCTCCTCCTCTTCCTCCTACGAGTCTCCCCGAGTCATCTCCTCCTCCTTCGAGTCTCCGTGAGTAGCCTCTTCCTCCTTAGAGTCTCCATGAGCCACCACCTTCTCTCAGGCAGCAGAGTTAGGCCCAGCGTGCATAAAGTTGTCCCGGTTGGCTGCGGTCGTCTCCCTCCTTCGCCACTCTCCTTCTTCAAAGTTGGGAGAGAGTAAACAGAGGGAGGCGGGGACATGCTCCAGGGTGTAGCCAGGTCAACACAACTCACGTCACTCATGCCTTAACTTTCTAAAACACTTCCTGTCCCGTCAGATGTTGACGGATTAAAATTTCGCCTAAAGTAAAAAAAAAAGTAAGGTTAATTTGTGGTAAGTACAGGTAAACTACAGGTTAACTCTGAGTTTACCTGTGAGAGATAAATGTTGTGGGGATCTCGGGTTGTTTTATCTTGACAGCTTGATCGACATACAGAAAATTTACATAATTACGTTTTCTATAATGGAACAGTTAAAATAAAGCAAAACGGGTGAAAGGGTAGGGGTTGAGGGGGGAAGGGATGGGAGGGGGGAGATGAGGAGGGGAGGAGGATGAGGAGGAGGAGGATAAGGAGGGTTGAGAGGGGGGGTTGAGGAGGGAGGGGAGGTTGAGGGGAGGGGGGAGAAGATTAAACAAATGTTAATGTCAGGTCTATTTACCGAGGAGTCCTTGACCCGAGGCTATAAATAATAGAAGACATAGACAGACAGACAGACAGACAGACAGACAGACAGACAGACAGACAGACAGACAGACATATAGAGAGAGAAAGATGCATTAAGTAAAATCGTCACTCAAGTTTAAATTGACTCAGCATCCATATAGACAATCCAGATTATCAAACAATGTACATAGACACTGCAGGTATACAAACAAAGGTAAAAGTTAATTCGACCAAGGATAGCTAACAAAGCCATTTTACGCTCATCACCAGTAGGGTAAACCAGAGGCGTAACACCATGGTCACCACAGCGTTAACCAGCGTACATATAACCTTAAAACTAAAGACATCTCTAAACAAAACGTTCTTTATAAGTATTTACAAAGTAATCTAGGTGTAAGAACCATCAACTACATTATGAAGGTTAATTAAGGTGATTACCGGTTGTTGTTCAGTTACTTTTACGATGCTGAGGAAAAAGTTTATCTATAAATACTGGACTTGTCTTATGCTAAGAGATAAAAGTCTTTATATTCTACCTACCTACCGACCTCCTTCCCACCACTTATCTACCTACCTACTCCATTTCCCATACCTACCTACTCCCTTCCCTACCTACTTATCTCCTACCTACCTACCTTCCTACCAACCTCCTCACCTACTTATCTCCTACCTTCCATACCCCCCTCCCTACCTACCTACTACCTACCTCTCCATTCCATACCTACCTACTCCTTCCCTACCTACTTATCTCCCTACCTACCTTCCATACCCACCCCCTCCCCTACCTACCTACCTACTCCATTCCATACCTACCTACTCCCTTCCCTACTCTTATCTCACCTACCTTCCATACCCCCTCCTACCTACCTACCTACCTACTCCTTCCTACTCCCTTCCCTACCTACCTACCTACCTCCCTACCTACCTCCCTACCTACCTCCTTCCCTCCATACCTACCATTTACACGAGATTACGTCACAGGCAGCCCAGACAACAAACTCCTCTGTTTTACAACAAAACAACTACAACAGCAACTACAAACACTTACAACAATAATAAGAACAACTACAAGCATCTACAACAACAACAATAACAAAAACTACCAACATCTGTATCATCATCAACAAGAACAACACACACCTACACCAACAACTGCAACAAGAATAACAAGAACAACACACACCTGCACCAACAACTGCAACAAGAATAACAAGAACAACACACACCTGCACCAACAACTGCAACAAGAATAACAAGAACAACACACACCTGCACCAACAACTGCAACAAGAATAACAAGCAACACACACCTGCCAACAACTGCAACAAGAATAACCAGAGACAACACACACCTGCAACAACTGCAACAAGAATACAAGAACACACACACCTCACCAACAATCACAAACAACACCACCTCCAACACCAGCAAAATACAAGAACAACACACACCTGCCAACACTGCAACAAGCAACAAAGAACAACACACACTGCCCACCAATAACAAGAACAACACACACCTGCACCAACAACTGCAACAAGAATAACAAGAACAACACACACCTGCACCAACAACTGCAACAAAGAATAACAAGAACAACACACCTGCACCACAAACTGCAACAAAAGAATAACAAGAACAACACACACCTGCATCAACAACTGCAACAAGAATAACACAGAACAACACACACCTGCACCAACAACTGCAACAAAAGAATAACAAAAAACAACACACACCTGCACCAACAACTGCAACAGAATAACAAGAACAACACACACCTGCACCAACAACTGCAACAAGAATAACAAAGAACAACACACACCCCAACAACCACAAACACACCTGCACCAACAACTGCAACAAGAATAACAAGAACAACACACCTGCACAACTGCAACAAGAATAACCAGAACAACACACCTGCCAACAACTGCAACAAAAGATAACAAAACAACACACACCTGCACCAACAACTGCAACAAGAATAACAAAGAACAACACACACCTGCACCAACAACTGCAACAAGAATAACAAGAACAACACACACCTGCCAACAACTGCAACAAAGGAATAACAAGAACAACACACACCTGCCCAACAACTGCAACAAGAATAACAAGAACAACACACACCTGCACCAACAACTGCAACAAGAATAACAGAACAACACACACCTGCACACGCAACAAGAATAACAGAACAACACACACCTCCAACCTGCAACAAGATAACAGAACAACCCCAACAACTGCAACAAGAATAACAA
Organism: Homarus americanus; assembly: GCF_018991925.1. Lineage (NCBI taxonomy): Eukaryota > Metazoa > Arthropoda > Malacostraca > Decapoda > Nephropidae > Homarus > Homarus americanus. Next base: position 49,945 of record NW_024712406.1, read on the forward strand.
AAACAACACACCTGCCAACAACTGCACCAGAATAACAGAACAACACACCCGCACCAACTGCAACAAGAATAACAAGAACAACACACACCTGCACCAACAACTGCAACAAGAATAACAAAACAACCATCACCAACTCAACAAGATAACAAAACAACACACAACTCAACAAGAATAAGAACACACCACCAACAACAACAAGAAAACACACACCTGCCAACAACTGCAAATAACAAGAACAACACACACCTGCCAACAACTGCAACAAGAATAACAAAGAACACACACCTGCCAACAACTGCAACAAAGAATAACAAGAACAACACACACCTGCACCAACAACTGCAACAAGAATAACAAGAACAACACACACCTGCACCAACAACTGCAACAAGAATAACAAGAACAACACACACCTGCAACAACTGCAACAAGAATAACAAGAACAACACACCTGCACCAACAACTGCAACAAGAATAACAAAGAACAACACACACCTGCCAACAACTGCAACAAGAATAACAAGAACAACACACACTGCACCAACAACTGCAACAAGAATAAAAAGAACAACACACCTGCACCAACAACTGCAACAAGAATAACAAGAACAACACACCTGCACCAACAACTGCAACAAGAATAACAAGAACAACACACACCTGCACCAACAACTGCAACAAGAATAACAAGAACAACACACACCTGCACCAACAACTGCAACAAGAATAACAAGAACAACACACCTGCACCAACAACTGCAACAAAGAATAACAAGAACAAACACACTCAACACAAAAATAACAAGAACAACACACACCTGCACCAACAACTGCAACAAGAATAACAAGAACAACACACACCTCCCAACAACTGCAACAAGAAAAAAACAACACACACCTGCACCAACAACTGCAACAAGAATAACAAGAACAACACACACCTACCAACAACTGCAGAATAACAAGAACACACACCTGCCAACAACTGCACAAGAATAACAAACAACACACCTACACAACCCAGAATAACAAGAACAACACACACCTGCCAACAACTGCAACAAGATAACAAGAACAACACACACACCTACCAACAACTGCAACAAGAATAACAAGAACAACACACACCTGCACCAACAACTGCAACAAGAATATGAACAACACACCTGCCAACAACTGCAACAAGATAACAAGAACAACACACACCTCACAACAACTGCAACAAGAAAAGGAACAACACACACAACAACTGCAACAAGATAACAAGAACAACACACACCTACACCAACAACTGCAACAAGAATAACAAACAACACCACACCACACCAACAAGAATAACAAGAACAACACACACCTGCACCAACAACTGCAACAAGAATAACAAGAACAACACACACCTGCCAACAACTGCAACAAAGAATAACAAGAACAACACACACCTGCACCAACAACTGCAACAAGAATAACAAGAACAACACACACCTGCACCAACAACTGCAACAAAAATAACAAGAACAACACACACCTGCCAACACAACAAGAATAACAAGAACAACACACACCTACATCAACAACTGCAACAAAAGAATAACAAAGAACAACATACACACCTGCCAACAACTGCAACAAAAATACCAAGAACACACACACCTACATCAACAACTGCAAAGAATAACAAGAACAACACACACCTGCACCAACAACTGCAACAAGAATACAAAGAACAACACACACCTGCACCAACAACTGCAACAAGAATAACAAGAACAACACACACCTGCACCAACAACTGCAACAAGAATAACAAAGAACAACACACACCTGCACCAACAACTGCAACAAGAATACAAGAACAACACACACCTGCACCAACAACTGCAACAGATAACAAGAACAACACACACCTGCACCAACAACTGCAACAAAATACAAGAACAACCACACCTGCCAACAACTGCAACAGAATAACAGAACAACACACACTGCACCAACACCAACAAGAACAACACACACCTGCACCAACAACTGCAACAAGAATAACAAGAACAACACACACCTACACACAATGCAAAAAATACATACCAACAACAGCAAAAGAATAACAAGAACAACACACACCTGCCAACAACTGCAACAAGAATAACAAGAACAACATACACCTGCACCAACAACTGCAACAAGAATAACACACACCTGCCAACAACTGCAACAAGAATAACAAGAACAACACACACCTGCACCAACAACTGCAACGAGAATAACAAGAACAACACACACCTACACCAACAACTGCAACAAGAATAACAAGAACAACACACACCTGCACCAACAACTGCAACAAGAATAACAAGAACAACACACCTGCACCAACAACTGCAACAAAGAATAACACACACCTGCCCACAACTGCAACAAGAATAACAAGAACAACACACACCTACACCAACAACTGCAGCAAGAACAACACACACCTCTACCAACAACTGCAACAAGAATAACAAGAACAACACACACCTGCACCAACAACTGCAACAAGAATAACAAATAACACACACCAACAACTGCAACAAGAATAACAGAACAACACACCTGCATCAACAACTGCAACAAGAATAACAAGAACAACACACACCTGCAACTGCAACAGAATAACAAAGAACAACACACACCTGCCAACAACTGCAACAGAATAACAAGAACAACACACACCTACACCAACAACTGCAACAAGAATAACAAAAAACACACACCTGCACCAACAACTGCAACAAGATAACAAGACAACACACACCTGCCAACAACTGCAACAAGAATAACAAGAACAACACACACCTGCCAACAACTGCAACAAGAACAACACACACCTACATCAACAGCAAAAACAACAACACAACAACAACACAGCAGCATACACCTGCATCAAAAACAACAACTACAACATACACCTGCAATCAACAACAAAACACACCTGCATCAACAAACACAACAACAACAAAAACAAAAACAAAACATCAACAGTTCACCAAGAACCTCAGAACTAATACTAAATTCCTCCCCCTCGTACCTGGTGACGTGAAAACGAATTAAATCACCTTACTAGTCCTGCATGTTGAGAGAGTCATCAACAACAACTACTGTAAGGCTATATCGTCCCTCATTACCATACATATGAACCCCTGTAGCCGATACAGAGAGAGTTACAGCAGCGGGTATAACTGTAACATCCCAGCTACAGTAAGTGTGAGCAAGATGTGTTATTAGCTGCTCTTTGGACGACACATCCCTCACGCCTTCGGTCAGGTAATAGTCAACGTTTAATAAATTCATGGTTGCGGTTGGAGGTAGACTGGCTGACTCTGGACCCAGTCGGAAGGGGGACACACACACACACACACACACACACACACACACACACACACTGCTTCCTTATGCTCATCAATGATGCCCTAAGAAAACCCGCTCGCTGGAAATATTTCGACGACTCACCATTGGGATCAGCGTCAACAATTCTGCTCCCGACTATACCGCCCTTCAGGATTTATTGAACAGTCTCCCAAAACTGGGCCACCAACAACCATGTCACCATCAACCATACCAAGAGCATGGTTATGCATCAACCTCCTCCGACATTGTCCCACCTCCTTCCATTACTTTAGGTCCGAACACACTCAGGTTGTAGATTCCACAAGCTCCTCGGCGTCACCATAGACAACACACTAAATTGGAAACCACATCAGTGAAGTTGTCAAATCCTCAGTTTCTGTCTCCCAAGCTCACCTATGCCTCCCCCCTACGTCTTCCTCCTAAATGCCACACAACGTCACCTAGAAAAAGTGCAAAAGGGGCATGCAAGATCATTCTCTCCCCCTTCTACTCCACATATCAAGAAGCGCTCAACACACTGACCCTTTCGTCTCTGACCACCACGACCTCATCTGCAAATTTGGTAGAAGCTTCTACACCATCCTCGACATCGGCTCCTACAGCCACGAGATCCTAGCCCGAGAATTGCTGTTCGACACCACAACCGCATCCAGCCCATACGTGCACGAACTGATCGCTAAGAACAGCCCAGTCCAACCATTGTAAAATTATCAACCTTGTAAAAAACCAGTGTATTCCTCCCAGTAAATACTACTTCTTGCACTGTCACTATGTTGAAATGCCCTGTAGTTTGAGCTTTTTCCCCATCTAGTTATTATATATCTTATCTATATCACTTATGTTATTTGTATATTATTTGTAGTTCAAACCCATTCCCCAGAATATGTAACTGTATATTTTCAGCCTTCTGGCTCAAGCTCTTTCAATAAACCGTTAATTATTATTATTATCACACACACACACACACACACACACACACACACACACACACACACACACACACACACACACACACACACACACACACACACACACACACACACACACACACACACACACACACACACACACACACACACACACACACACACACACACACACACACACACACACACACACACACACACACACACACACACACACACACACACACACACACACACACACACACACACACACACACACACACACACACACACACACACACACACACACACACACACACACACACACACACACACACACACACACACACACACACACACACACACACACACACACACACACACACACACACACACACACACACACACACACACACACACACACACACACACACACACACACACACACACACACACACACACACACACACACACACACACACACACACACACACACACACACACACAGATCAGCAGCAACCGAGACCAATATCGGCAGCAGTGCGTCGGGTGATTGGCTGTGTAAGTTGGACCATTGACCAACCAATAGACGACCTAATATACCTCCCTAATGTCTTGTTCTCTATGGGTGTCTCTGGAGGGGGGGAGGGAGGGAGGGAAAGGGAGGAGGGTGGGCCTGCATATATCGACAGGTTACTCCCATCATGTCCACAGCAGGAAGGAAAAACCAAGAAGAGAGCCGAGAAAACTATACCGCTTTAATGCGCTTCTTGAGAAAATAAAACTCCGCCTGGTGACATCATTTATCCACACCAATACTAACTTACCCAGCAATACCTCTTCATGCTATGAGCACCACTCAAATATTAAAATTACAGGTGGTCCAAAATGATGCCCTAAGATTCGTCACAAGTGAAGATACTACAGAACCGAGATACATAGAGACCTGAGAATGAAACCTCCAACCAGCAGCTGCACCCTGGCCAGCAGAATCTGGCAAAAGATAGAACGATCAGAGCAAGAACTCCTTCAAAGACTCCCACCAGATAACGACAACAACCATACATGGTTCCCCAAAAAGTTACCAAGGTCCGTTACCACCCCCGATCTACACGGCCAGGCAATGACAACCTCCCTAGACCAGCATCCGCCAGTGGGGTCGGTGGAATATGAAATAAGGCCCTTAAAACACCCATATATGGGACGGGGTAGGATGTCTAGTGCCTGTACCGACTGACTTTAACTAACCCATGACACAACCTAACACACTATTAGCTTAGCTAGGTGGTCAGCCCGCCCTCCTACCTCCTCCTAAATTTCTTCAATTTCCCAACTATAATTTCCTTCCCCCACTTCTAATCTTCCTTCACCTCTCCTTTCTCCAAAAAAAAAAAAATAAAACAATAAATTAAAAAATAGTCGAGCGAGTTGAGAGGGGGGAGAGGGGAAATGTGAGCGATGGAAGAGGAGAGAGAGAGAAGGAGGGTACTAGAGCGATGGAGGGAGGAAGGGAAGGTAGGATGGGAGACGGATGGATAGATGGAAAGGAAGGATGTGAGATGGATGGAGGGAATACAGAATACAAGAACGATAGGGAATAGGAAGAGATGAGGGTGGGAGGGAGAGAAGGATGAAAGACGGAAGGAGAGAGGAAGGAAGAGGAGAGGTAAAGTTAAATTAAACATGTTAACGAGAGGCTTCACCAGGTTATCGCTCTTAAATGACTCTCTCTGTGGCGGTAATCCTCAATGGTTAATGTTAAAGGGGCACACAGTATAAGGTCATATCTCTCTTGTATATGTGTGTATGAAAAGGTTATACACTTTTAGATATTCAGAAAACATACACAAGATTTAATTTATTATACAACACGTAACTTACAAAACAACATACAACATACAAAATATACCAAACAACATACAATACAACATGGAATAGGAAAATGTAACATATAATACACGAATATTCAGAACACACTGTCTACACCTTTCCACAAGAAAACTTTTTAAAGAATCCACAAATGTTCACCAAGACTAAAAAACTCCTTTCAAAACATCAAGAACAAACAATATACTATGTAAGAAGTGAATAAACACCTGTACACAACTGTAAACACCTGTACACACCAGACTTGTGCCCAGGTAAGGGCAGGTCCATGACTTGGTAGATCCTTACCTGTGATCTAACCCTTTTTTCGTCCTAAGACGTTCAAAGCTAACGTGTAACGCTCCCTGCTAACGTGTAACGCTCCCTGCTAACGTAAACGGTCTCTGCTAATAATGCAACGGTCTCTGCTAATGTGCAACGGTCTCTGCTAACGTGCAACGGTCTCTGCTAACGTGCAACGGTCTCTGCTAACGTGCAACGGTCTCCGCTAACGTGCAACGGTCTCTGCTAACGTGCAACGGTCTCCGCTAACGAGCAACGGTCTCTGCTAACGTGCAACGGTCTCTGCTAACGTGCAACGGTCTCTGCTAACGTGCCACATGTCTGGTAACAAGCAGTGGTCTCTGGTAACGAACAACTCTCTCTTGACTGGTATAACAGCACCCTTTTGATTTGATTTGATTTGACTTTGCCGCTTACAGCCGCTACTTTGTGTGCACCCCCCACTCATCCTGTGAGCGGTAGCGCAAAAGGATTACAGAGTAGGGTTTACAAAGGGTCATAATAATTAACCCCCGTTGTCAGGATATTATGGCACTGAATGTGGCACAGTATTTCATTTACATTATTTGTTTAGTTCTATACATAAAGGGTAACTTATTCACAAATGCGTGAGTACCTCACTGGACGTCAGGCCCGGGTTCGCGTTGAAGGCTCTATGTCTCCTGTTCAAGAAATGAACCTCGGCACCCTCAAGGTGGAGTCCTGAGTCCCACCTTCTTTAACACTCTCATGCACTCCATTGCATCTCTCTCGTGGCCGACAGAAGTTGTCCACTCAGGATATGCCGACGATGTCCTCCTCCAAGCCCCTGACTACCTCAGCATGCAGGAAGCCCTTGATCTGGTCTCCAGAGAGTGTGACTCACTTGGTTTCCTTCTTTCAACTGCGAAAACAAAAGCCATGTGGCACGGTCGTGTTGTACCTCCACCCCTTTTCTTATCAGGAACGCCCTTGGACTGGGTTAATGAGACAAAATACCTGGGTGTGTATGTAACTCGCACACGTTGTCAGATCCCTGAAGTCCGCTATCTTCGAGACATATGCTTTCGGCGTCTCGCTCCCCTCTCTACCATGTGCAGGGGTTCCCTTGGTGCCACCATCCCTGTACTTCTCACCATGTACAAGTCCTTTGTCCGTTCCTGTGTCGACTACGCCACCCCTGCCCTCGTCAACATTAGTCGGACTGCTGTCAACCGTCTCGAAGTTATCCAGAGGAAAGCTGCTCGTATCATCCTTGGGGCTCCTCAGTGGACACGCTCTACTTCTCTATATACCGAACTTGGTCTTTCCCCCTTACAGGATCGTGTCCAGGAGTTTTACCTAAAAACTGCCGTTTCCATTCTACGGGATCCTCGGGGCAACTATGTCCAAACCAACTTGACTCCTGCTGTCCGAGACCGACCTCCATCTAGAAGACAGTGACGAGGGTCACTCATCCGAGCCCTTCAGGAACACGACCTCCTGCCTGATATTGTTGTCACCCCTGCTGTTGGTTCGTCTCCTTCTCCCTGGCTGGATTTTCAACCTGAAGTGATTGCCCTCGGTGGACCGCTCCCGAAATCCCAGATGAACCCTGTTATTCTCTGCAAATACCACCTCTCCAGGATCGCTCACTGGTCCCCAGGTAGGGTCGTCCTCTACACTGATGGTTCTGTTGACCCCGCTACAGGTAGGGCCGGGGCTGGTGTCTACATCTTCCGTCCTGATGCCCCTGAGCCTATCAAACTGTCTCTCAGAGTTTCTGACGGGGCATCCTCCACTCAGGCTGAACTAATAGCCCTCCTTGCTGCCCTTCTCGCTGAGGAAGAAGCAGATGGTTTCTGCCCCTTGCTTGTCTGCTGCGATTCCAGGTCTGCTCTCGACGGGATCGCATTTGGATCAGGGGAAAATAAGGACCTCATCCTCCGAATACGAGGGTTAACATCCACACTTCAGGATGCAGGCCGTCCTGTGACATTCCTATGGATACCCAGTCATGTCGGTATCTTGGGGAATGAGGCAGCAGATGGCCTTGCCACAGGCCACACCTGACTACGTTGTTCCTCGAACACTCTTACAGATTAGGACCCAAATTCGCCGCAAACAGAGAGAAGCTCGGGAAGCAGCCATCCCCCTGGACTCCCTGCCCACCTGGTACGATGTCCTCCGTAAACTTCCTGACCTCTCGTACGTCTACGGGAAAGGGTCGCGGAAAGGGGACGTGATTGCTGCCCGTATCATCATTGGGTATGAGTTTGCTTGGGAGATTGGTATCCCCGCATCCCCTGAGCAACGCTCTTGTGCATTATGCAGAAGACCCGACAGCAGCACCCTTTTCCACTACCTCCTAAGATGTCCCCACACACAACGCTTCCGTGACGCCTGCTGGACCACCACTCCACGACCCCCTGACGGAGACACGATGATCCTCCCAATACTGGCCAGATATTTTGTAAATAATATTGATTATGTGTTAAAGGAATATCCTTCCTTCCTTCCTTAAGCTTTAGTAAGCCTCTTTATAATATTTATACTGTATATACTTGTCACACTTGCCAGATGCTTCTGGTGTCATTGTACAGGGGTACCTAGTGACAGTACTAGGATCCCGCTTCCTCTATCAAGGAATAAACAATTGAAATTGAAATTGAATTGAATGCGTGAGTGCAGGCGTGTGAGGCAGTATGTCTGGCCTCACACTTTGTTATTCACATTTACGTGAGAGGTATTCAAGCACATTGCGTATTTGGTTCTGTCCATAAGAATTGATATAGTTACTAAGTGCAAAAAAGTGGATACAATCTTAATATGTCGGCTATCTTGCCATTAGAGATGAAGTGTTGTGCCATTTCACACACAGTGTGCTTGGACCTGTCCCTAAAAGGTTCTATCTTCACACAGTCGAGGACGTAGTGTTCAAGTGTGTGGCCATATGTATGGCCACACACTTTACATTTAGTTTTGTTTTCTTACATCTGCTTGAGGAACATACTGCCAAAGGTACTGCGAGATCCTAACCTTAATCACGCGGGTTACAAATGATTCGTAATCTAGTGATCTTGTTACTTGCTCCATATGCATGTTTCACTTGATACATCTCATCATGGAAACCTATGGATCGACTAGTGCCTGTTTGCACTTGTCTACTTGCGTCAAACTCATCAATAAGTTCTTTCCTAATTACAGTTTTAAGGGTTCTTTTTGACAGACCCAAATTGTATTCAACGGTGTCTTTGTTGGACGCGAGTTTGGCGAGGGCATCAACTCTGTCATGTTTTATGAGGCCTATGTGAGAGGGGATCCACAACAGTTTGACCTTGACACCCCGGTCAACAAGGCACGCATATTTGTGTCTGGCTTCAGAGACAAGAGCGCGACAACCTGAGTCGAGGGTGCCAAGGGCAAGTAGTGAGGATAGAGAGTCAGTGATGATGAGACTGTCAGTAACAGTGGTTTCAATGAATTTAATAGCTGTGAGTATGGCAACTAATTCAGTTTGTAGAGTGGATGCCCAGGTGTTAATTCTAACTCCTTTCTCAATTATATTACCGTCAGGTTGAGTCACAACAATAGCACTTCCAGCCCTCCTACAGGCGGTGTTAAGAGATCCATCAGTGTAGATGGTCTGTGTGATATTATCATCAGTCTGTAAAGTGTGTATGTGTTCAAGAGCTCTCAATTTGGCAGTGTGTTGGAGATAAATGCTTTGTATAATTAATTTTTTAGGCGGATACGTCGGTATTGTGATATCGAAGGGAACTGTCCGCCAGGGTGGCAGGAAGCGCTGTTGTGTCTCAACTTTGTACAGATGGTCTAGTCCAAACATCTTCATATGTGTAGCTGTAGAGGTTACAGGGTCAGGTAGGTGAGAGGATGGAGGAGGAGGAGGAAGAGGAAGAAGGATAAGACGAGGAGGAGCAAGAGGAAGAGAAGGTGGAGTAGGACGAGGAGGTGGACGAGGAGGATGTGGACGAGGACGAGGAGGTGGACGAGGAGGAGGAGGAGGACGAGGAGGAAGAGGACGAGGAGGAGGAAGACGAGGAGGAGGAGGAAAGAAGGTAGAAAGATGAAAAAAGAAAGTGGAAAGAAACCAAAAGATGGAATATAGGGAAACAAAAGAAAGAAGTAAAAAGAAAAATAAACTAATGAAGAAGAAAGAAGAAAAAAGGATACAAGGAAAGTAAAGAAAAGGAAAAGGAGAAGAAAGAGAAAAAAGAAGGGGTGGAGAAAGAAAGAAGAAAGATGAAAGAAGAAAGTAACAAGAAAAAAGAAGGAAACGGGAGGAAACTAAAGAAGTAAAATAAATAAAAACAGACGACTCAACAACCACCGTCAAACCTACACTGAGTCCTAGTTGTCGCTACAGCAAGACAAGTCGACGCTCTGCTTAAATTTGCTTCCAACATCACAAACAAGACTGCTGTTTCGACGAGGTACCCGCTGACGAGGTACCCGCTGACGAGGTACCTGTTGGCGAGGTACCCGCTGAACGAGGTACCTGTTGGCGAGGCAATACCCGCTGACGAGGTATTCTCCGCCGACGAGGTACCCGCTGACGAGGTACCCGCTGACGAGGTACCTGTTGGCGAGGTACCCGCTGAACGAGGTACCTGTTGGCGAGGTACCTGTTGGCGAGGTACCTGTTGGCGAGGTACCCGCTGAACGAGGTACCTGTTGGCGAGGTACCTGTTGGCGAGGTACCCGCTGACGAGGTACCTGTTGGCGAGGTACCCGCTGAACGAGGTACCTGTTGGCGAGGTACCTGTTGGCGAGGTACCTGTTGGCGAGGTACCCGTTGACGAGGTACATGTTGACGAGGTACCCGCTGAAGGCGAGGTACCTGTTGACGAGGTACCCGCTGACGAGGTACCTGTTGGCGAGGTACCTGTTGGTGAGGTACCTGTTGGCGAGGTACCTGTTGGCGAGGTACCCGTTGACGAGGTACATGTTGACGAGGTACCCGCTGAAGGCGAGGTACCTGTTGACGAGGTACCCGCTGACGAGGTACCTGTGAGGTACCTGTTGACGAGGTACCCGTTGTTGAGGCCTGTTGACGAGGTACCTGTTGACGAGGTACCATTGTTGAGGGGTACCGTTGAGGTACCTGTTGTTGAGGTACCTGTTGACGAGGTACCCGTTGTTGAGGTACCTGTTGACGAGGTACCCGCTGACGAGGCACATGTTGACAGGTATCTGTTGGCGAGGTACCTGTTGGCGAGGTACCATTGTTGAGAGGTACCTGTTGGCGAGGTACCTGTTGACGAGGTACCCGCGAGAGGTACCTGTTGACGAGGTACCCCTGACGAGGTACCTGTGACGAGGTACCGTTGACGAGGTACCGCTGGACGAGGTACCTGTTGACGAGGGGTACCTGTTGACGAGGTACCCGCTGACGAGGTACCTGTTGGCGAGGTACCTGTTGACGAGGTACCCGCTGAGGAGGTACCTGTTGACGAGGTACCTGTTGGCGAGGTACCTGTTGACGAGGTACTGTTGGCGAGGTACCTGTTGGCGAGGTACTGTTGACGAGGTACCTGTTGACGAGGTACCTGTTGGCGAGGCACCTGTTGACGAGGTACCTGTTGACGAGGTACCTGTTGACGAGGTATCTGTTGACGAGGTACCTGTTGACGAGGTACCTGTTGACGAGGTATCTGTTGGCGAGGTACCTGTTGACGAGGTATTCCATTGACGAGGTACCTGTTGACGAGGTATTCCGTGGCGAGGTACCTGTGGCGAGGTACCTGTTGACGAGGTACCTGTTGGCGAGGTACCTGTTGACGAAGTACTTGTTGACGAGGTACCTGTTGACGAGGTACCTGTTGACGAGGTACCCGTTGTTGAGGTACCTGTTGACGAGGTACCTGTTGGCGAGGTACCGTTGACGAGGTACATGTTGGCGAGGTACCTGTTGGCGAGGTACCTGGTGACGAGGTACATGTTGACGAGGTACCCGCTGAAGGCGAGGTACCTGTTGGCGAGGTACCTGTGACGAGGTACATGTTGGCGAGGTACCTGTTGGCGAGGTACCTGTTGACGAGGGTACCCGTTGACGAGGTACATGTTGACGAGGTACCCGCGGAAGGCAGGGTACCTGTTGGCGAGGTACCTGGTGACGAGGTACCTGCTGACGAGGTACCTGTTGACGAGGTACCCGCTGACGAGGTACCTGTTGACGAGGTACCCGCTGAGAGGTACCTGTTGACGAGGTACCTGTTGGCGAGGTACCTGTGGCGAGGTACCCGCTGACGAGGTACTCTGCTGACGAGGTACCTGTTGACGAGGTACCTGTTGGCGGAGGTAACGGCGAGGTACCCGCTGACGAGGTACCTGTTGACGAGGTACTCGGCTGACGAGGTACCTGTTGACGAGGTACCTGCCGACGAGGTACTCGTTGACGAGGTACCCGCTGACGAGGTACCTGTTGACGAGGTACCTGTTGGCGGAAACTGTTGACGAGGTACCTGCTGACGAGGTACCTGTTGACGAGGTACTGTTGGCGAGGCACCTGTTGGCGAGGTACCTGTTGACGAGGTACCCGCTGACGAGGTATTCTGTTGGCGAGGTACCTGTGGCGAGGGTCCTGTTGACGAGGTACCCGCTGACGAGGTACCTGTTGACGAGGTACCTGTTGGCGAGGTACCTGTGGCGAGGTACTCCGCGACGAGGTACCTGTTGGCGAGGTACCTGTGGCGAGGTACTCCTGACGAGGTACCCGCTGACGAGGTATCTGTTGACGAGGTACCCGCTGACGAGGTACCTGTTGGCGAGGTAATTCGCTGACGAGGTACCTGCCACGAGGTACCTGTTGACAAGGTACATGTTGGTGAGGAACCTGTTGGCGAGGTACCTGTTGACGAGGCACCTGTTGGCGAGGTATCTGCTGACGAGGTACCTGTTGGCGAGGTACATGTTGGCGAGTACATGTTGGCGAGGTACTTGCTGTTGAAGAAGTGTGTTGGGAGGGGGTGAAAGGAGGTGCCGGGGAGGGGAGGTGGGGAGTGGAGGTGGAGGGAGAGGAGGTGGAAGGTAAAAGGAAAGAGAGGAGGTAGGAGGTGCAGGCGGAGGAAAGGGGAAGGAAAGGGGGAGAAGGGAAGGGTAGGAGAGGAGGAGAAGTGAGAAGGGAAGGGAGAGGAGGTGAGAAGGGGGGGGTGGAGGGGAAATGCAGGGGGAAGGGGAAGGAGGGTAGGGGAGGGGAGGAGATGCTTGTACTGTACTTCGAAACTTTACGAGCAGAGACAGACAGACAGACAGACAGACAGAATAAAAATACAAGAAGATGTAGATATAAAAAAAGAAAGCCAAAGAAAGTATGTGACAGTTGTTTTGGTATCATACTAAATGTATTAATTAAGTTCTGGAACTCTTAAGTAGCAGGGCTTGATGTAAACACTTCTGGGTGATTTCTGTTTATTGAGTATCAGGTGAATATCATTTTGAGATAACACTTCTGTTAAGTGTGAACTTCCCTGTCTAGTGGTATGGAGTGAACGGCTCCTCTCTGGGGTGTGAGAGAGTGATAGCGAGCAAGCGGTGTTTACTGAATCAGCTGACCCTGGCTCGGCCCTTGAGAGAGATGCCCGCCAAGTAATCTAAAGTCATGAATGACGTGGTGGATCACTTGGTGAATATCTTGGTAAATAACTTGGTGTTATTCATTTGGGTGAGTATTTATATTAAGCACATACATAGATAAGATAATAAGCCAATCAATAATAACAAAAACAACAACACCAATAATAATAATAATAATAATAATAATAATAATAATAATAATAATAATAATCGATTATTTTTATCGATAAACTATACGTTGTAATGATAAAAGACACCACATTATACTGGTAAGTCTTCATGGATGCTTTACTCTCTCTCTCTCTCTCTCTCTCTCTCTCTCTCTCTCTCTCCGTAACAAGTAACCAACATACATAAAAATATTGTATAAAACGTATATAACAGATGAAAAAATAACATTAATAATGATGATGATGATGATAAAAATTATGAAAATAATGACATGATGATGATAATAAAGACAATGACAATGATAATGATATAAAGGATAATAATGGATACAAAGATGATGATAGTGATGCTTAAAAAATAATGATAAACCCCAGGACAAAGACTCACCTGTTCTCACCATTTTAATAAGAGTATTTAAGATAATTGTCTCTATATTATAACATGGATAGAGGCAATATGTATTCTTTCATATTACGTCACACACACACACACACACACACACACACACACACACACACACACACACACACACACACACACACACACACACACACACACACACACACACACACACACACACACACACACACACACACACACACACACACACACACACACACACACACACACACACACACACACACACACACACACACACACACACACACACACACACACACACACACACACACACACACACACACACACACACACACACACACACACACACACACACACACACACACACACACACACACACACACACACACACACACACACACACACACACACCAAGGGAAAACAAGAAATCGTCATTATAACACAAAAATTCCCTCAGTTTATATTAACAGTTTACAATTACATACAAATACACATTCTCCTGATCACCAACAACATTGCCAAGGTCGCAGGTGTCGTGCATAAACAGTGTTGCCAAAGACCCCGCTACTGGTTGGACCTTAAAACACGTTGGAGAGGAGTTTTATATAGGATATACAATAATACATGATACATAGATTGTGTATATGATGAGGAGATGCCTTATACAAGATATACAACAAGTGTATTATACAAGATATACACACACGCTGTATGATATGCTTATACTAACATAGACGAATTATAGAGAAATTTAACACATAATCGAAATTTCATACGTCGTAAGGAAACAAAATATATCCATACAGAAGGTCCATTCATCATACAGACAGATCGTGTAACATACAGAAGGATCATACACCACACAGAAGGACAATGGCTCGTGTTTCGGCCAATCAGTTGATGAACAAACAATACGATTCCTTATTGCCTCCATAACTCGTACTCTCGCCAATCACAACAGGAGTAGAGTGCCCGGTAGCCAATCAGACGAATATGATTGGTCCATACGGAGTAAACAAAACCCAATAGTGAACTCGAAAAATCAAGTCAGGGTACATCCTCGCACTGAAACGAATATTGCTTTTCAACATGGAGTTTTCTTAATACATATTACACCTAGTTTAATTAACTCCGGAGCAACATACCTGAGCACCTGCCATGTGGGTAAGAGGTTCTTTTTATAAATAAAATAAAAGGCCTTACTGTCCCTTTGTTATTCGTACATCAGATTCAGAATTCTGTTTATACTTAGACATTCTAAATTGTGTCATTCCTAAAAAATAATAACATTGTTCCTTTGTTACCTTAAGAGACAAAAATATCAGAGTTGAGGGACTGTCAGACAAGATGTAAAATAGAGCATAAGGAATACGAAAAACTTCACGTCCAATTACAAGGTGAAGTCAAGGTGGAGTTGTACAGGTCAGCTGGAGGCAAGATGACCTGTGGATTATGTATATACACTTGACGTCATCACGTTTGGTAACTCGTGTGGTTCCAGGGCCAGCCAAGACAGGTACAGTCTCTCTCTCTCTCTCTCTCTCTCTCTCTCTCTCTCTCTCTCTCTCTCTCTCTCTCTCTCTCTCTCTCTCTCTCTCTAATTCTATTGTTCTCATTATCCTTCAGTCAAAATCATTCTCTCTCTCTCTCTCTCTCTCATCCTTCCCCCAAGTGTATTTTGCTCTAAGTATTTCAATGGGCATGGTAAGAGACAGTGCTCTCCTCTACCTCTTCCATTCCACCCATCCATCGTCTCTCCTTCCCTCACTCCTTGGTGACTACTAAACGAGGAGGAAGCGACCGGGGAGGTGATGGAGCCAGGGTGGGGGAAAGAAAGAAAGAAAGAAAGAAAGAGAAAGAACAAGCTATATACAGTATAGTGGGGGAGTTTCACCATCCTCCTCATGACTACAAAATGAAGAGATATACAGCAGGGAGGAAGAGAAGGGGGAAGAAGAGGGAGAGGCTGGGGGGTAAGGGATGACTCCTCTCTCCCCATCTGATACACAACACCCATTCCTTCACCCGCCTCATATATCCCCATTTGTGTTGGTATTACTACATTTACTCTCCTTAATGGAGCATTTCAGACTAGGTTCAGTGCAGGAGGGTGGGGTGGGGTGGGGGGTGGAAGATGGGTGTTAAATGAGCTATGACTGGGGGAAAATGGGAGGAGGAGGAGTATTGGGAGGATGAGAGGGGTATGGGAAGAAGGACGGGTATAATGAAGAAGAAGGGAGGGGGAAGAGGATATAATAACGAGGCTGGGGATGGGGGAGAGGAAGAAGGGCGTGGAGAGGATAAATATACGTAGGTAGGAGGGACAACACCCCTATGAAAAATATTTCTACCTCAAATCTTATTATTAAAAACTTACATAATAAAGTGAACACCAACAATATAGATCTATTCGAAATCACCTGGAGAAGCACAAGTTGATCAATGATTCCCAACATGGCTTCACGAGTGGGCGTTCATGTCTGACTAATCTATTAACATTCTTTTCAGCTGTTTTCGAATCAGTGGACGATGGGCACGATTTTGATGTAGTATACCTCGACTTTAGTAAGCCTTCGACAGAGTCCCCCACGAAAGAGTAATACAAAAAGTGGAGGCTCATGGAGTTGGAAGAGACATTCTAAAATGGATTAGGGCGTGGTTACAGGACAGGAAACAACGAGTAAGCATTAACGGCACTAATCCGATTGGGGTAACGTCACTAGTGGAGTACCCCAAAGCTCAGTACTTGGACCATTATTATTTATTACATACATAAACGACATAGGCATAAACAGCAACATAAGTACATTTTCTGATGACACTAAAATAGGACGTGTAATTAAATCTGACGAGGACTACGCAAAACTACAGGAAGATTTAAACAAATTTTTCGAATGGTCTGAAAAATGGCAAATTAAATTTAATGTGGACAAATGTAAAGTACTTATTCTAGGAGATGTAAACAGAGAAACCAGATATCAGATGAACAACG
>NW_024712406.1:72500-195000 GCF_018991925.1 Homarus americanus
CACACACACACACACACACACACACATTTCTGAAGCACATTTCTTCCTCCTCCTACATCCACTCTTTATCCTCCTCCTCACCTCCACATGTCACTCTCACTCTCTCACCACCACCACCTCTCTCACTCACTCACTCTCTCTCTCACTCACTCACTCACTCACTCACCACCACCACTCACTCTCACCACCACTCTCTCACTCTCACTCATTCTCACCTCACTCTATATATCTATTTATCTCTGTCTCTCTCTTTACCTGCCTCTTTCTTTATCTGTCTGTCTTCTCCCTCCCTGCACGGAGAGGGTTGAAAGCGCCTCACTTCCAACCATCGTCAGGAAATGAACTTTGGAAGATGTCACCGAGGCAGGACTTACACACATCTGATCATGGCGAAGGAGGGGCAGAAGGAGGAGGGAGGGGCAGAAGGAGGAAGGAGGGGCAGAAGGAGGAGGGAGGGGCAGAAGGAGGAAGGAGGGGGCAGAAGGAGGAAGGAGGGGCAGGAGGAGGAAGAAGGGCAGGAGGAGGAAGAAGGGCAGGAGGAGGAGGGAGGGGCAGAAGGAGGAGGGAGGGGCAGAAGGAGGAGGGAAGGGAAGGAGGAGGAGGGGAGGGCAGGAGGAGGAAGGAGGCAGAAGGAGGAGGGAGGGGCAGAAGGAGAGGAGGGGCAGGATGAGTAGGTAGGGGCAGAAGGAGGAGGGGGGGCAGAGGGGAGGAGGGAGGGGCAGGAGGAGGAAGGAGGGGCAGGAGAAGGAAGGAGGGGCAGGAGGGGGAAGAGGGGCAGAAGGAGGAAGGAGGGGCAGAAGGAGAAGGAGGGGCAGAAGGAGAGGGAGGGGCAGGATGAGGGTAGGGGTAGAAGGAGGAGGGAGGGGGCAGAGGAGGAGGGAGGGGCAGGAGGAGGAAGGAGGGGCAGGAGGGGAAGGAGGGCAGAAGGAGGAGGGAGGCAGAAGGAGGAAGGAGGGGGCAGAAGGAGGAGGGAGGGGCAGGAGGGGAAAGGAGGGGCAGGAGGAGGAAGAAGGGGCAGGAGGGGGAAGGAGGGGCAGAAGGAGGAGGGAGAGGCAGAAGGAGGAAGGAGGGGCAGAAAGAGGAGGGGAGGGGAGAAGGAGGAGGGAGGGGCAGGAGGAGGAAGGAGGGGCAGAAAGAGGAGGGAGGGGCAGAAGGAGGAGGGGAGGGGCAGGAGGAGGAAAGAGGGGCAGAGGTAGGGACGGAGGGGCAGGGAGGAGGAAGGAGGGGCAGAAGAAGGAGGGGCAAGGAGGAGGGGCAGAAGGGAGGAGGGGAGGGGCAGAAGGAGGAGGGAGGGGCAGAAGGGAGGAGGGAGGGGCAGGGAGGGAGGGAGGGGCAGAAGGAGGAGGAGGGGAGGGGGGAGGGGCAGAAGGAGGGAGGGGGGGAGGAAGGAGGAGGAGGGGCAGGAGGGAGGGAAGGGAGGGGAGGAGGAGGGAAGGAGGGGAGGAAGGAGGAGGGAGGGGCAGAAGGGGAGGAGGGAGGGGCAGAAGGGAGGAAGGAGGGGCAGAAGGAGGAGGGGAGGGGCAGGAGGGGGGAAGGAGGGGCAGAAGGAGGAGGGAGGGGAGGGAGGGGAAGGGAGGGGGAAAGGAGGGGCAGGGAGGGGCAGGAGGAGGAAGAAGGGGCAGGAGGAGGAAGGAGGGGCAGAAGGAGGGGAGGGAGGGGCAGAAGGAGGGAGGAGAAGGGGCAGAAGGAGGAGGGAGGGGCAGAAGGAGGAGGTAGGGGCAGGAGGAGGAAGGGGGGCAGAAGGAGGAGGGAGGGGCAGAAGGAGGAAGGAGGGGCAGAAGGAGGAAGGGGAGGAAGGGAGGGGCAGGAGGAGGAAGAAGGGGCAGGAGGAGGGAAGGAGGGGCAGAAGGAGGAAGGAGGGGCAGGAGGAGGAAGGAGGGGCAGGAGGAGGAGGGAGGGGCAGAAGGAGAGAGAGGGGCAGGATGAGTAGGAAGGGGCAGGAGGAGGAAGGAGGGGCAGAAGGTGGACGAGGGAAGATAGAGAGAGGGCAAAAGAGGAGGGAGGGGCAGGAGGAGGAAGAGGAGGGGCAGAAGGAGGAGGGGAGGGGCAGAAGGAGAAGAGAGGCAGGAGGAGGAAGGAGGGGCAGAATGAGGAAGGAGGGGCAGAAGGAGGAGGGGAGAGGCAGGAGGAGGAAGGAGGGGCAGAAGGTGGACGAGGGAAGATAGAGAGAGAGGGCAAAAAGAGGAGGGAGGGGCAGGAGGAGGTAAGAGGAGCGGCAGAAGGAGAATGGAGGAAGAAAGAGGAGGGAGGAAAGAAATAGGAAAATGGGGGCAGAAAGAAGAATGAGAGAGGGGAAGAAGGAGTCGAGGAGGGAGGGATGAAGACTGACAGAAGGAAGGGGAAAAGAAGGGAGCAAGGGGAAGACGGAGGTGGGAGGAAAGATGGGAAGAAAGGGGAGTTGAAGGAGAAGAAAAATTAGCAGGGTGATGGAAGGTGGAAAGGAAAGAGGAGTAAGGGGAGGGTGGAAGGAAGTGAGAATGAAGGAGGAAGAGAAGGAAGGGAAGCAGAGAAGAAGGGGAGAAGAAAGAAGGAGGAAAGAACGCGTGAAAGAAGTAAGAAAGAAGAAAGCACAGAAGGAAGGGAGGTAAGGAGGATGGGATAGAAGGAAGTGAGTTCAGAAAAAGAAGAAAGACAATTGAGAGAAAGAAAACGCATATGGAGGGAGAGAAAGTTATAGATAAGGAGAAAGAGAATAATTGAAGGAGGAGGAAGAGGAGGAGATGCAAAGTGAAGAGGAGACATAGAAGAGGACAAGGCGAGCAGAGAGAGATGAAGGAAGGAGGAAGAGGAAGAATATGAGGTTAGGAGAGAGAGGGAGAGTGAAGATAGAGAGGGAGTGAGTGAGTGAAGAGAGTGGAAAGAGAGAGGGGAGGAAATGATTATGAGACAGAGAAAGGAACGGAGGAAAAAGCGAAGATGAGAGAAGGAGGAAGAGGAGGAGAGGGAGATGAAGAGTGAAAAATAAAACAAAGACACGGAAATGGGGAAGCAGAAGGAAAAGAAGAAGAGAAAGAAAAAGAACGAATGAGGATGAATAGAAGGGAGCGTAGAGGCGGAGGAAGAGCGGAGGGAGAGGGAAGGAAGGCAGAAACAGAGAGAAAGCAATAAATAACGGAAACAGAAGGATAAGAAGAAGGAAAATGAAGGAAAGGGTGAGGGGAAGAAAGGAGGGGAAGGAAATGGGAGATAGAGAAGTAAGGAAAGACTCTACAATTATCACTATTATAATTATAAACTGTTCTGTTTTACGTTATGCATTCATATGAACTCCTTGAATACGATGACATTATACTGGGGGGGGGGGTTGTCGTCATTCTCAAGTTACGCCACTGTTCTCAAGGGGTTAAATTATCGTACCCAAGGCATTAAATCACCGTACCCAAGGCATTAAATCACCGTACTCAAGGCATTAAATTATCGTACTCAAAGCATTAAATCGTCGTACTCAAAGGGTCATTGTGAAGCACGTAATATTTATTAAAACAAAATTTTTAATAAAAAACGTGGAAGGTACGACCCTCCCCCCTACGACACGACCCTCCCCCACGACACGACCCTCCCCCACGACACGACCCTCCCTTACCATACCCCCACCCTCACCTTGTTCTCTAGTAAAAAATAAATAAAAAAAATCTTCACTTCGAAAACCCGGGCAGGAAAAAAACACTTGTGGAGTTGCTGTAAAGACCAAAATCCCCTGTGTTGTGTTGTGTTGTGTTGTGTGTGTGTGTGTGTGTGTGTGTGTGTGTGGATCTTGTGTTGTGTTGTGTTGTGGTGTGTGTGTGTGTGTGTGTGATCTTGTGTTGTGTTGTGGTGTGTGTGTGTGTGTGTGTGTGTGTGTGTGTGTTTTTGTTGTGTTATGTTGTGTGTGTTGTGGTGTGTGTGTGTGTGTGTGTGTGTGTGAGGGAAGCAAGATATCTGATAACAAGCGCAGGACAATAGTAAGGCTAACGGACAAGAATGTAAGATACAACACCTTATGACGCTTTCCCTTAACGTAGTGGGTCAGGGTTAGATGGTGAGGGACTGAGTGAAGGGAGAGAAGGGGTGGGAGAGAGAGGAGGGGGAGAAAGAAGGGGGAGGGGAGGGAGAGAGAAGGGAGAGGGGGGAGAGAGAAAGGGGGGAGAGAGAAGGGAGGAGACAGAGAGAGGAGAGAAAGGGGAGGGGGAAGAGAGAGAGAGAGAGAGAGAGAGAGAGAGAGAGAGAGAGAGAGAGAGAGAGAGAGAGAGAGGACGGGTAGTGAAAGAAGGGAAAATGATGAGAGACAGTGAGGGGAGGTAGTAGAGAAGGGCAATGAATATTGAAAGAGAGGAAAGAGGATAAGAGGTAGAGGAGAGAAGAGGAAGAGGAGGACAGAAAAAGAAGCGTATAGAGGAGAGAAAAGAGGCAGAGAGAGGAGAGAAGAGGAAAGAGAGAAAAGAGAGGAAAGAGGGGGAAAGAAGATGAGAGGAAAGAGGAGAGGAAGAAAGAAGAGGAGAGGAAAGAGGAGAGGAAGAAAGAGGAGGTGAGTAAAGAGAGAGACATAGACCTCAGTACCCTCGTAAACTCTCACCGATTATGACACGTCCATTTGAGGAGTGACAACCATCACCACCACCACCCCACCATACACGTCCCCATCAACCACGGTGGGGGGGAAAGGAGGGGTAGAGAAGAAGGGAGGAGGAAGGAGGAAGGAAGGGGGGAAAGGAGGGGGGGAAGGGAGGGGGGGAAAGGGGAGGGGGGGAAAGGGAGGGGGAAAGGGAGGGGGAGATGAAGTGGGATAAGGGGAAACGGAAAGGGAGAAGGGAGGAGGGAGCAGGTGGAGGGGGTGGGAAGAAGAGATGATGGAAAGGGAAAGTGGAAGGAGGGGGAGAAGGGAGGTGGAGGGGAGAGTGAGGATGAAACGAAGGGAGAAGGGGGAAAAAAGAAGAGGAAGTTAGAGAGCAACATGCTAGAGAAGAAGAGGAAGTTAGAGAGCAACATGCTAGAGAAGAGGGAGAAAGGAGAGGTAAGAAGGATGGGAGGGAGAAGGAGAGGGATGAAAGGGAGAGGATGAGAGGGAGCAAAACAGTGGAGGGAATGAGGAGGTATATTGGGGAAGGGGTAAGGGGAGAAACATAAAGAAGAAGAGGAAAAGAAGAGAGGGGGAATAAGGGAGAGGTATGAATGGGGGGATGGAGGAAGAGGAGAGGGAACAGATAGAAAAAATGGGAAAGAAGAGAGATAAGGGATTTGAAGGAAAGGGGAAGAGAGAGGAGAATGAAGAAAGAAGAAAAATAAGAGAAAAGGGGAGAAAGATGTAGGAGGGGAAAGAAGAGGGAGGAGAGGGGTCTATAAGAGGAAGGCGAAAGGGAAGCTAAGGGGGGGAGGAGGGAAGGAAGGGGAAGAGGGAAGAGAGAGAGAGAGAAGGAAGGGGAGAAAGGGAGGGGATGGAAGAGAGGAAACACACACAGTTGTCTAGACCAGGAGAGGAGTGGGAGGGAGATATAATAATTATGAGAGACGAAGGTGGAAAGAGGAGGAGACAGGAGGAGACAGGAATGGTAGACGAGATGGAAGACGAATACGGTAATTGGTAATGAATATGCAAGATGGAGGAATGACAGTAAACAAAATAGAGTGACTTCATGAAAGACGGAAGGAAGGAGATAAAGAAAACGGCGATAACTAGAGGATAGACTAAAGAAAGTGTATGAAGAAATAGAGGAGACTCAATTGAAAAGAAGAAAGCACAGAAAACGACATTACTGACTAAAGGAAATTCCACAAAGAAAGAGAAGAGAAAGTGAAAAAAATGCTCTAAAAAATTTTGATAAACAAAATACTGGAATAAACAACATAAAGACAACGCCATTAAATACATGAGACAAATAAATTCCACAAATTTAAAAAAAAAAAACCATTAAAATATTCACAAAAATATAGTGAATAACAGAAAAACTGGAGAAAAAACAGAAAGAAAACGATGAGACTTATGGCAGACTGAAGTAAAATTCCCCAAACAGAAACCAAATAACCTTATGAAAAAAAAAACGAAAGAGGTGACAGTAGAAGGAAGTTGTTATACCGACTAACTCTCCTCACTTATTCCTCCTTCAGCTCAGCGTACGCCTGAAGACGCTCTCTGCATTCTCAAGTAGCCAACAACTTCCTCTTCGTGTTCAGCCACAAAAATGTTAACAGGTGTAAAAAAAAATATCTTCAACTAGTAAAGGAGACGCCTATGAGAGCTGTGTTAATTCCTCAACGGCAATAGTTTAAATGATACATAAGTAATCAGTCTCTCAAACAAACTCTTTTTACAAAATTATGTTGAGAAAATATGACGCAACGGATGAAGGATTTTGATAACCCTGCCGAGACAACCGGAGTCGCAAAGTTCTTTCTGAAATTCATCGATTGTCCAATTTTTTTTTTTTTAAATAGCTATTCATATTCTCAGTGTACAGTATATTATTTGGACGAGTTATTGTATAGATGTCAAAAGACAAAGAGAACATATATGAATCAAAATTAACGTAAATGTATACATATATCAATCAAGATCAAAGTAAATGTATATGTAAAATCAGTCATTCACAATCTAGCCAACTCTGAGTTCATGTTTCCAGTCGACATGAATTAAAAATCAAAACATGACCAAGCCCGTAACCTTTCACCTTTGATATTCTGAGTCCAATATCAGTATGTTGAGTTTTCTCTTCGCTTCCCAACAACCAGTAGCGTGTATGTTAGTTTTGTCCGCGTTTGGTGCGTCGTGGAGAGAGAGAGAGAGAGAGAGAGAGAGAGAGAGAGAGAGAGAGAGAGAGAGAGAGAGAGGAAATTGCACCGGTCCAATTGTCCCGCATACTGGGGCAGTCCCGTTTACACCCAATCCCTATCGCTCATATATCCGTCCAACCTATATTTGAAGCTACCCAGCGAGTTCGAGTCAATGATGAAGTTCGGTAACTTGTTCCACTCATCCACTACTCTATTTCCAAACCAGTTTTTACCTATATCGCGCCGATATCTAAATTTGTCTAATTTAAACCAATGCTACGAGTTCGCTCCTGGTAGGATGATTTAAATATCTTTGTTATATCACCCTTGTTTAGCCCCGACTTCCATTTATACACCTCGATCATATCGCCCCTCACTCTACGTTTCTCGAGGGAGTGCAAATTGAGATGTTTTAATGTCTCTGTACTCAAGGTTCCCAATGCCCGGGATTAGTCTTGTCATCTTCCTCTGAATGCTTTCTAGGGATTCGTTATCCATTCTGTAGTACGGTGGCCAGAACTGAACTGCGTAATCCAAGTGAAGTCTCACAAGTGCAAGATATAGTTTTAGGATGACCTCGCTAGTCTTGTAACTAACACTCCTTTGTATGAACCCAAGTACTTTATTAGCCTTGTTTCTGCCAGATACGCATTGTTGTCTTGGTTTAAGATTCGTAAATCTTTCTCAGTCGACTTTGTCTATAACAACGTTGTTCATTTGATATCTGGTTTCTCTGTTTACATCTCCTAGACTAAGTACTTAACATTTTTTCACATTAAATGTCATCTGCCATTTTCCAAATAATACGGATTTTTTTTAGATCTTCCTGTGTCGTCAACAAATTTACTTATGTTGCTGTCATCGCCTATGTCTATGTCGTATATATATATATATATATATATATATATATATATATATATATATATATATATATATATATATATATATATATATATATATATATAATAAATAACAATGGTTCTAGTATTGAGCCTTATTGTACTCTAGTGACGTCATCCCAATCGTATTAGTGCCATTAATGTTTACTCGCTGTTTCCTTTCCTATAACCACGCAGTAATTCAGTTTTTCATGGGGACCCTGTCGAAGGCTTTGCTAAACTCTGCTAAACTTTGCTAAACCTAACCGAACCTAACCTAACTCAACCACTATTATCACCCCACACCTTGTAACCTAATTTAACCTAACCGAACCTAACTCAACTACTATCATCACCCCCACAGTTTGTAACCCAACCCAACAACTCACCCAACCTAATCTAAACCCAATCTAACCAAACCCAACCTAAAGTAAGCCTAACACACTCCCCCACAACAAAATATTCATAACAGGAGCTGAAGTAAATGGGGAAATGCAGTTGGCGAAGACAGATGAGAGGAGAGACAAAAGGAACGAGAGAGAAAATAGGAGAATGAAAGAGAAATTACGATAATGAAGATGGAAGTGACAGAGAAGAGAGCATAAATAAGGAAAGATTACTGTGGCCATCATGGAAAGTTGCCTATAGGAGGAGGGGGAGAAGGAGGGTGAGGGAGAGAAGGAGGAAGGGGGATTGAAAAAGAGGACATAAAGAGAGTGGAGGATTGATAGGAAAGGAGAAGGAGGGAGGAGGCATGAAAAGGAGGAGAGTGAAGAAAGGAGGAGAGTGGCGGACAAAGTTAAAGGGACGAAGGGAGAAGGAAAAAGGAGGAAAGAGGAGAGTAGAGGAGAGAGAAGGAGGAGGATGAAAGAGGAGGAAGGTAGAGGGAGGCAAAGGAGAAGAAGAAACAGGAGGGTTATTATGTATGTGAAGGAAGGAAGGAGACGAGGAGGAGAAGCAGGTTATTGAAGGACTGGGGCAAATGAGGAGCAAAAAAATTATATAAGAGATAGAAGATGGAAAAAGAAAGAGATGTAAAAACTAAAAAAATTCCTCAAAAGAAAAAAAAAGAAAATGAAAGGGAGAAAGGGGTACTGAAGGAGGAAGAGGAGGAGGAGGATGTTAAGATGGTGGTTGAGGAGGTGGAGGAAGAAAAGGAGGAGGAGGAAGAAGAGGAGGAGGAGGAAGAGTAGGTCACCGTATTATAGAATAGATATAGAATCCCTAGAAAGCACTCAGAGGAGGTTGAGAAGACTAATACCGGGCATTAGGAACCTTGAGTATAGAGACAGGTTAAAGCATCTAAATTTGGACTCCCTCAAGAGACGTAGAGCGAGGGGCGATAAATGTTAGATGGGTTTAAATGAAGGTGACCTAACAAAGGAACTTCAACTATCCAACCAGGAGCGAACTCGTAGCGATGATTTTAAATTAAGACAAATTTAGATTTAGGCGCGAGATAGGGAAAAACTGGATTGGAAATAGAGTAGTGGATAAGTGGAACAAGTTACCAATCATCATCATTAACTCGAACACGCTGGGTAGCTTGAAACATTGGTTGGATGGATATATGAGCGATAGGGGTTGGGTGTAAACGGGACTGCCCAGTATGGGCCAACAGGCCCGCTGCAGTTTCCTCCATTCTTATGTTGTTAAGTTGGAGGAGGAAGAAGAGAATGTGGAGGGGGAAGAGGAGAAATAGGAGGAGAGGAAGGTAACGGTGGAGGAAGAGGAGGGGAAGGAGGAAGAGGAGGGGAAGGAGGAAGAGGAGGGAAAGGTGGAATAAAAGAGGGGAAGGTGGAGGAAGAAGAGGGAAAGGTGGGGGAGGTAAATGAGAAGGGAGAAAAGAGGGAGGTGAGGGTGAAGGAGGAGGAGGAGGAGGAGGAGGAGGAGGATTAAAAGGAAGGAAATAAAAAAAGAGGATTAGCTTTAGGAGGAGAAAACGATTAGCGTTAGAGGGAGAAGGTTTGGGGTTAGGTGAAGGAGGGAGGAGGAGAAAGAGGAAGAGGAGTAAGAAGAAAAAGAGTAGGGGATAGGAGTAGAAAAAAGGAAGAGGAGGGGGAGGAGGGGGGAGAAACTGGAGGAGGAGAAAGAGGAAAAGGAGGAAGAAGAAAATATTGATGATTAGGAGGAAGACGATGAGGAAGTGGAGGAAAAAGAGGAAGTGAATTAAAAAAAATAATGATGATTTGGAAGCAGTAATAGGAGGAGGAGGAGGATTTAGGAGGAAGGGGAGGAAGACAATCAGGAGAAGAAGGAAGAAGATTTAGGAGGAAAGGGAGGAAGACAATCAGGAGGAGAAAGAATGGAGAGATGATAAAAGCTATTGGACATATAAAGAAAATCACGTGACACGGACGAGGGTAAATCAAAGCTAAGCGAAGATCCTGGAGAGAGAGAGAGAGAGAGAGAGAGAGAGAGAGAGAGAGAGAGAGAGAGAGAGAGAGGAGAGAGAGAGAGAGAGAAACAGACGTATAGACAAAGAAATGACAGACAGACAGAAAAAATAAGTGTGGACAAAAAATATATTAAACTAAACCAAAAAAAATAATCCCACTTGAAGCAGAAAAATTACCAAAAGGATGATTTATTAGCATGAGAGAGAGAGAGAGAGAGAGAGAGAGAGAGAGAGAGAGAGAGAGAGAGAGAGGAAAGAAAGAAAGAAAGAAAGAAAGAAAGAAAGAAAGAAGAGAGAAAGGACAATTTCTAGGGCTGGATTTGCTTCTTAAACCTTCTTGATGGCGATAAAAGTTTCACATTTATAACGCTATGTCTCAGAAAGAACTTATTAACCAAGTAAATTAGGGTAGGAGCGTCAGTCAACAGTGGGTGTTTGGTTATGGTGGGTGGGAGGGGTGGTGTGGGTGGTGGGTGTGAGGTGGTGTGTGGTTGGGGTTAGTGGGGTCCTGATGTTTGGTGTTGGTTAGTGAGTGGTGAGGATGGGGGGACGGGTGTGGATGGGGGCTGGTGTGTGGATGGGGGGCTGGTGGTGTGGATGGGGGGGTCGTGGATAGGGTGAGTGGTGGGGATGGGGTTGAGAGGTGTGGTTGTAGGTGGCTGGAGGTGTTGGGTATGGGTGAGTGGTGTGGGTTAGTGAGGGTGTGGGAAGATAGGGTGTGGGTTAGTGAGGGTGTGGGTTAGTGAGGGTGTGGGTAGATAGGGTGTGGGCGAGTGGTTTGGACGGGTGAAGGTAAAAGTGTTGGTGGGTGGAGGTAAAGACTTGGGTGGTTGGGATAAATTAGGCTGAGGGCGTAGAAGGGTGTGTCTTGGGGAGCGTGTCTTGGGGGATCAGGAGCGGATATGGGTGAAGGTTGGGGAGGTGTAGGTGGATGTAGATTGTATGGTAGGGTGGATGTGGGGTTGGGAGATTTTGGATATGTGTGTGTGTGTGTGTGTGTGTGTGTGTGTGTGTGTGTGTCGATGAGCCAAATAGCAACATCCAATTGGTAGTAATAATAGCAATGGTAGTAGAAGCAACAGTTACTAATGGTAATAGTAGCAATAGTCACTAGTGGTAATATTAACAACAGTCATAGGTAGTAATAGGAGCAACAGTCCTTAGTAGTAATAGTAACAACTGTCACTAGTGGTATTAACAGCAACAGTCACTAGTACTAGGTGAGTCACTAGTAGTACGAGTTGACAGTCACCTGTAGTAATAGTAGTACAAGTGGCAATATTGGCAACAGTTGATAATACTAGTAACAACAATCACTAGTAACATAGAGAAACAGTCACCACTCACTCGTAACAGTCACTCCTAACACTCACTGGCAACAGTCACTCATACCACTCACTAGCAACAATCACTCTTACAACTCACTAGCAAGCCACCATTACCACTCACAAGCATCACCAGTTACCAAGACCACCACTCACAAGTATCACCAGTTACCCACCGCTCACTAGCAACAGTCAATACACTTCAACCAGTCAATATTACGTTATATTTCTCTCTCTCACTCTGGACGCTCAATTACGGCCTCCATAATTCGGGTGGCCCTCAGGGAGAGATGTTATTGGTGCAGGTCATTAGCCCGAGTGATCATTTTTTATACGCCCCAATATCGGAAATTTTCACCATCAGGCAAGAGAGGAGGTGATGAGATGAGTGGTGGTGGTGAGGTGATGAGTGGTGGTGGTGAGGGGTAGTGTGGTGGTGGTGAGGGATTGTGTGGTGTTGGTGAGGTGATGAGTGGTGGTGGTGGTGAGGTGATGAGTGGTGAGGGGTAGTGGGTGAGGGGTAGTGTGGTGGTGGTGAGGATTGTGTGGTGGTGGTGAGGTTGTGTGGTGGTGGTGTGGTGGTGGTGAGGTGATGTATTGGTTGGTGGGTGGGGAGTGGTGTGGTGGTGGTGGTGGATGTGGGTTGTGTGGTGGTGGTGGGGTGGAGTGGGGTGGTGGGGGTGGTGGTGGTGGGGTTGGGGGTGGTGTGGTTGGTGGTGGTGGATGGGTGGGGTGGGGGTTGGAGTGGGTGGGGATTGTGTGGTGGTGGTGAGGGTGGGTGGTGGTGGTGGGGGTGTGTGGTGGTGGTGGGGGTGTGTGGCGGTGGTGGGGTGATGGAGTGGTGGTGGTGGCAGTTGTGTGGTGGTGGTGGTGGTGGCAGTGCGTGGTGGTGGTGGTGGGGATTGTGTGGCGGTGGTGGGAGTGGTGGGTGGTGGTGAGGGGTGGTGTGGTGAGGGGTGGTGTGGTGGTGGTGGCAGTGTGGTGGTGGTGGTGGGGATTGTGTAGTGGTGGTGAGGGAGTTGTGTAGTGGTGGTGAGGTTGAGTGGTGGTGATGGATTGTGGGGTGGTGGTGGTGAGGTGATAAGTGGTGGTGGTGAGGGATTGTGTGTGGTGGTGGTGAGGTGATGTGTGGTGGTGGTGGGGGGATGGTGGTGAGGGAGGTAGTCTGAAGTGAGGGGGGTGGTGCGGTGGTGGTGAGGTTATAATTGGTGGTGGTGAGGTGGTGTGGTGGTGGTGAGGGGTGGTGTGGTGGTGGTGAGGTTATGAGTGGTGGTGGTGAGGTTATGAGTGGTGGTGGTGAGGGGTAGTGTGGTGAGGGGTAGTGTGGTGGTGTTGAGGTGATGAGTGGTGGTGATGAGGGGTAGTGTGGTGAGGGGTAGTGTGGTGGTGGTAAGGGGATGATTTGATTTTGATTTTGCCGCTTGCAGCGGCTACTTTATTGTGCACCCCACACTCATCCTGTGAGCAGTAGCGCAAAAGGATTACAGAGTAGGGTTTACAAAGGGTCATAATAATTAACCCCCGTTGTCAGGATATTATGGCACCGAAAGTTACACAGTATTTCATTTACATTATTTGTTTAGTCCTATACATAAAGGGTAACTTATTCACAAATGCGTGAGTACAGGCGTGTGAGGCAGTATGTCTGGCCTCACACTTTGTTATTCACATTTACGTGAGAGGTATTCAAGCACATTGCGTATTTGGTTCTGTACATGAGAATTGATATAGTTACTAAGTGCAAAAAAAGTGGATACAATCTTAATATGTCGGCTATCTTGCCATTAGAGATGAAGTGTTGTGCCATTTCACACACAGTGTGCTTGGACCTGTCCCTAAAAGGTTCTGTCTTCACACAGTCGAGGACGTAGTGTTCAAGTGTGTGGCCATATGTATGGCCACACACTTTACATTTAGTTTTGTTTACATCTGCTTGAGGAACATACTGCCAAAGGTACTTATATCCTAACCTTAATCTAGCGGTTACAACATCTTGTAATCTAGTGATCTTGTTACTTGCTCCATATACATGTTTCACTTGATACATCTCATCATGGTAAATATGGATCGACTAGTGCCTGTTTGCACTTGTCTACTTGCGTCAAACTCATCAATAAGTTCTTTCCTAATTACAGTTTTAAGGGTTCTTTTTGACAGACCCAAATTGTATTCAACAGTGTCTTTGTTAGACGCGAGTTTGGCGAGGGCATCAACTCTGTCATGTTTTATGAGGCCTATGTGAGAGGGGATCCACAACAGTTTGACCCTGACACCCCGGTCAACAAGGCACGCATATTTGTGTCTGGCTTCAGAGACAAGAGCGTGACAACCTGAGTCGAGGGTACCAAGGGCAAGTAGTGAGGATAGAGAGTCAGTGATGATGAGACTGTCAGTAACAGTGGTTTCAATGAATTTAATAGCTGTGAGTATGGCAACTAATTCAGTTTGTAGAGTGGATGCCCAGTTGTTAATTCTAACTCCTTTCTCAATTATATTACCGTCAGGTTGAGTCACAACAATAGCACTTCCAGCCCTCCCACAGGCGGTGTTTAGAGATCCATCAGTGTAGATGGGTGGTGAGGGGTAGTGTAGTGAGGGGTAGTGTGGTGGTGGTGAGGGGTTATGTGGTGGCGTTGAGGTGATGAGTGGTGGTGTTGAGGTGATGAGTGGTGGTGATGAGGGGTAGTGTGGTGAGGGTTTGTGTGGTGGTGTTGAGGGGATGAGTGGTGAGGGGTAGTGTAGTGAGTAGTAGTGTGGTGGTGGTGAGGTGATGAGTGGTGGTGGTGAGGGGTAGTGTTATGGTGGTGAGGGGTAGTGTGGTGGTGGGGGTGGTGTGGTGATGGTGGGGAGGTGGTGTTGTGGTGAGCATGAGGTGGTGGTGAGGGGTTATGTGGTGGCGTTGAGGTGATGAGTGGTGGTGTTGAGGTGATGAGTGGTGGTGTGGTGGTGTGAGGTGATGAGTGGTGGTGGTGAGGGGTAGTGTTGTGGTGGTGAGGGGTAGTGTGGTGGTGGTGAGGGGTAGTGTGGTGGTGGTGAGGGGTAATGTTGTGGTGATGAGAGATAATGTGGATGGTGGTGAGGGGTAGTGTAGTGGTGGTGAGGGGATGGTTGGTGATGTTGAGGGGATGGATGGATGGTGATGGTAAGGGGATGGATGATGATGATGAAGGGATGGATGGTTATGGTGAGGGGGTGGATGGTGATGGTGAGAGGATGGATGGTGATGGTGAGGGAGTGAATGGTGATGGTGAGGGGTAATGTGGTGGTGGTGAGGGGATGGGTGGTGGTGGTTGTAAGGGCTGTGTGGTGGTTAGGGATTGTGTGGTGGTGAGGGGATGTGTGTGTGTGCCGACTGCATAACGAGGCAGACAAGCGCCAACGCCGGGAAGACACTGCCGCCGCCCCTCCCGCACTAGATGTAGCCCCCCACATATGCAACTTCTGTGATCGACCCTGCGGGTCTCGTATTTACTTCTTTAGTCACTTCAGAACCTAAGTGACATCCTTAATAACTCATATCATTGTATCATAGCTGGATGGTCGTCATACTCGATTCCGAGTGACAGCAAATTAGTAGTACTAGTGTGTGTGTGTGTGTGTGTGTGTGTGTGTGTGTGTGTGTGTGTAGAGAGGGGGAGGCGCAGTATGGTGCCGTGTGTATACTGTATACGATATAGGATAGTATAGAAAATTCTTACTTAGAATACTCATACACACTTGACACCTTCAACACACCAACTTAAATACAGCCAAGATAACTTTTCATATACAAGCCATAAATATCAGTCACTTATGTTGTATGCTGTTGTGTACTGCGAGTGTATGTTGGTGTATGCTATCTAAGTAATCCCGACTATCTAGCTAACCTTCCAAAAAAGACTCTCTTTGGGGCGTGGTTTCATAAAAGTGTTGCAGATCTCTTGAAACTGAATGTCCCAATCACCCCAGACGAACCTATTAATGCCATTCCTCCTTGGCTGGATATATCAGTTCCTATTAATTACACTCCTGTTGGTAGTAAGCAAATGTTAAACACCGATGTGGTGAGATGTGTCACACTAGAAACTATTAACAGACACATAGAGAATATTAAATCAAGTGAATGTTATGCTTTTACTGATGGTTCTGTGCAGACAAACACAGGTAGAACAGGCTGTGCAATTGTAATATATAAAGAAAAAGAGATGATAGTGTCAAACAAGCAAAGGCTGAACAACTGGGCCAGCACAACACAAACTGAACTAACTGGAATCTACTTAGCCACAGACTACCTTAAAGAAAATGGAGGTGGGGTGATATTCTGTGACTCTCAAAGTGCTTTGAAATCAATGAACAGACCGTCAGGCTCTATGTCTAAAGTTGTATGTGATATTAAAAGGAATGTGATAACTGCTAATGAGAACAACTTTCGTATCGAATTTGTGTGGATTCCGTCCCATGTTGGAATCAGGTATCATGACCGTGCTGATAGACTGGCCAATGAGGCATGTAAGAAAGAAAATGTTGACCGTGACCTTGGCCTGTCCAATGCTGTACGTAAAAACATTCAAGTCAGAATAATGAACTCTGATCTAGAAGAAGTGAGAAATGCAGAGAGACCTGACAGTTGTAGCATTAGTAAATATGACAAATTTGGTGACAAGAGGTACCGGTATGGCCAGCATAAGGACAGAACCAGACAATGTGATGTAGTCGTGGCCAGAATTAGGCTAGGATACAGACACATCTGGCAAGGTAGTAACGCTGTACCCATACCGGAACACTCAGCATGTAAACTTTGTGATAAACCTTTAAAGCATACACTTGAACACTATATTATTGAATGTGACACTGTCAAAGACTTCAGGCCACCTGGCTTATTGTATCATGAACTTTGTAATTATTACATTGAATCGGGGGTGCTTGAGGACATTCTTGCTGTTTATCCCAAATTTGCTAACCCATACTGATTAGTCTTCAGTTGGAATATGACGTCCAATGTATATGAACCACTGTCTTGCATGGCAGTGAACAGTGATATCACCCACACGGCTCTGACCTATATATACTGCAAATGAATATGATGTATTTCTTTGTGTACGAACCTCTGTCCTGCGTGGCAGTGAGAAGAGATACCACCCTCAATGTCAAGACCTGACTGAATTACTCAGAATAGGCAAACTGTACTCCAAGCTTTGTCAATAAATATTTTAAACTAAAACTAACTGGTGTATGCTGCTTTACGCTGTTGTTGTTTTGTTTCAATGTTACTTCATTTGTCTGGTTGTAGCTCACCTTCCTTCGTACAGTAATGTTCTTTCTACGAGTTCGTCATTTTATATAGTTCCATTCCAATATGCTATAAAATGTACCTAGATATAAGAGAGAGAGAGAGAGAGAGAGAGAGAGAGAGAGAGAGAGAGAGAGAGAGAGAGTGTGTGTGTGTGTGTGTGTGAGTGTGTGTGAGTGTGAGTGTGTGTGTGTGTGTGTGTGTGTGTGTGTTACAGTCATAACCAACACTCCCCGGGCAGTAAATAGAGCCTCCCCGGCTATATTACACGACACCTCACCAACAATACTTACTTGTATTTACTTCCCCAAGTCCCTCTTATCCTCCTAATGTTGTGAGGGCGGAGGACACACGGCGATAAGGAGGAGGAGGGGAGGGAAGGAGGAAGAGGAAGGAGGATGAAGTAAGGAGGAGGATGATGAGGGAAAAGAGGAAGAAGAGGAGGAGGACGACTAGGAAGAAGTGGGAGGGATGTGGTAAGGAGGAGGGTAGGAGGAGGAGGAGTGACGAGGAAGAGGAGGAGGTAGTAGGAGGAAGACGACGACTAAGAGGTGGTAGGGATGAGGCAAGGAGGAGGACGACGACGACGACGACGACGACGACGAGGAGGAGATGGGGGATGAGGTAAAGAGGAGCAGAATGAGGAAGATGAGGGTGGTGATGGAGAGGATGATGGTAAGAGGAGGTGAGGAGGAGGAAGAGGAGAAGAAAGGAGAAGAAAGGAGAAGAGGAGGTGAGGAAGAGAGAGAGAGAGAGAGAGAGAGAGAGAGAGAGAGAGAGAGAGAGAGAGAGAGAGAGAGAGCCTCAGAGGTTGCACCCACAATAGATAATGAAAATGCTACTACAATAAAGATCGGATCCCCTTTCACCAGTCATAACAATAACTTACATGATCTTATAACACAAACACGGTGATGCTCGATTGTGTGTGGAAAAGAATCCAACGCCTTATAATCACTACACTATAAGGAAAAAGAAAAAACTCCCGGCACAGTTTGTCAGAGGGAGTTTATTGGAAAGGGGAGATCCCGGCACATTTAAAAACGATGAGGAGGAGGAGGAAGGAAATGTGCTGGTATAAGAGTAATAAATAACCTAATACCTCTAATAATAACAAAAACAGAAGCTAAAGGGTAATATGTGAATATAATAAGGTCGGTGGAGAGATTCAGCTCCCACTGGTGAAGAGCTTCCGGCACTTATATAACGACACTGGGCAAGGCGGATTTAATACTTTTTACGACGACAACGACGATCCCAGGAACACAGAGCTCCAAGACTTAGACGACCTGGACTGTCAGGCTGCACATAATTTATCTCGATGGTAAGATAACTAGTCCCTATATGGTATAAAATTGAGAATAACAAATAAATAATACAAACTTAAATTAATCCAAATACATTTAAAATGAAATACAAATAATATCGTAATAACAATATTTTTGATGGTATTATTATTATTATTATCATTATTATTATTATTATTCCACCTGACTGGCAGAAGAGTGTGATCATAATAACTTACAAGGGAAAGGTGATGTACTTGAACGTGGGAACTACAGGGAACTGAAGCTGTTGGTTCAGATTATGAAACTTGTGGGAAAGAGTGATTGACACATTGATGAGAGAGAGAGAGAGAGAGAGAGAGAGAGAGAGAGAGAGAGAGAGAGAGAGAGAGAGAGAGAGAGAGAGAGAGAGAGGACAAACGAAATGCAATTTGGGTTCATGTCAGGCAAGGGGGACTACTGAGACAATATTTATGGATAGTCAACTACAAGAGAAATATCTAGGCAAGGAGAGGAAGCTGTTCTTTGTATGTGTTGACAGGGTACCAGGTGAGGTAGTACAGTGTGTGTTAATGGTCGAGGAATGTTCAAGTGATTATGACATAATTATTATGAGGGCTCAAGAACCTCTGTGGGAGTAAATGGTGAGGGATTTGAGGCGGAAGTAGGAGTCCACCAAGAGTCTGTCTTGAGCCCGTTTTTGTTATCATGGTGCTAGGGGCACTATCATAGGACATTAGGACTGATCTTCGTTTGTAGTTGTTGTATGCTGATGCCTTAGTGCTGATGCCAGATGGGATTGAAGAGGCTGTGGACAAAAATTTTCTTGGAGGTGGAGAGGATGGAATAGTCAAAAGGCGCGACAGTGAATGTGGCGAAAACAAAAGTAATGGTTAGCGGTGCGGGTGGAGGACCTGTGGTGGTAAGCAAGAAAGGTGTTGACAGCAAGTCATCAGAGTATAGTGAGAGTGAAAGGTGGGCACACACGAGGTGCAGCGGCCTTAATAATGCTGGAGAAAATCGACATTGAAGATATATGCCTTGACTGTCTCCATGAGTTCTACTACCTGGGTTACACGATGAGTGCCGGTGAGGGTGCTGAAGCCTGTTTACTTGTAAGAATCAGGAGAGGCTCGAAGAATTTTACAGGGTTGCTTCATTTATTGACGGCAAGAGGACCTTCCCTTCTAGTGGAAGGAAAGATGTATATACGTGTGGCGTTTGAAGTGTGAGGTTGTATGACAGTGAAACATGGACAGTTAAAGAGCTTGATATAAAGGTGGATGTGCACTGTTGTAAGCTGCTGTAAGTTCTGTGTAGAGGCAGGCTGAAGAAAACCAGCTGGGTCAAGAGGTATGTGAGTCTATAAGTGGAGAGGAAGAAAGCCAGAGGCAGGACAAGAATGGCATGGGGAGAGGTTGTAAGAAATGACATCAGAGTTAAGACATTGACAAGAGAGTCTGCAAGTGACCGTGCACCATGGAGAGCTGCCATCAGGTAATCACAACTATCTCATACAAGTGTAAAATATGGCCGTAAAACGATTATTATTATTATTATTATTATTATTATTATTATTATTATTATTATTATTATTATCATTATTATTATTATTATAGTGATAAAGTACAACAAAGCGACTAATAACTACAGTAACATGACACACGCTCATTGATCAACACACACACAACACAAAGGCATCCATTAAAAAAATATTCCTCATCACCAATAGAATTTAGAATACACTCACACGTACTTCGAAAATCAAACAACAACAAAATAATCACAGTTTTTCATCATTTCTCGTGTTCTATTTTGAAGTGAACGTTTTGAACACACATGGCAATCAGTGTCAAGCCTTTGTGAACCCAAACGCTTGGATCACTGTCTACATTAATATAAACTGTTTCACTGGAATTTCACCTTTTTTTATGTATTGTCTTGGTGAGGCTTTGTTACAGCCTCTACAGTACAGACCTTTGATAGTTGATTACGATAAGAGAAGCAGACTAGGTGAAGGTACTGTACAAGTATTGACAACAGACTACAGCAACAAGCATAGACAGACTGTAGCAACAAGCGCAGACAGACTACAGCAACAAGCATAGACAGACTGTAGCAACAAGCGCAGACAGACTAGAGCAACAAGCATAGACAGACTGTAGCAACAAGCGCAGACAGACTAGAGCAACAAGCATAGACAGACTGTAGCAACACGCGCAGACAGACTACAGCAACAAGCATAGACAGACTACAGAAACACGCACAGACAGACTACAGTAGCAAGCACAGACAGACTATAGAAACAAGCACAGACAGACTACAGTAGCAAGCACAGACAGACTACAGAAACAAGCACAGACAGACTACAGTAGCAAGCACAGACAGACTACAGAAACAAGCACAGACAGACTACAGTTGCAAGCACAGACAGACTGAAAACAGCACAGACAGACTGACAAGCACTGACAGAAACAAGCACGATAGTCTTCAGCAACAAGTAGATTGACAGACTACAGAAACAACACAGACAGACTACAGCAACAAGCAGACAGTCTTCAGCAACAAGTAGATTGACAGACTACAGCAACAAGCACAGACAGACTACAGCAACAAGCACAGACAGACTACAGCAACAAGCATAGACAGACTACAGCAACAAGCACAGACAGACTACAGCAACAAGCACAGACAGACTACAGAAACAAGCACAGACAGACTACAGCAACAAACATAGACAGACTACAGAAACAAGCACAGACAGACTACAGAAACAAGCACAGACAGACTACAGCAACAAGCACAGACAGACTACAGAAACAAGCACAGACAGCAAGTGATTTTATAAATTTTTCCTACTTGAAAATTCCACATTTCTTTCCTCTCAAAATTGCAACAATGAGCAATACAAAACAAATATATTTTGTCCTTTATTTTACATCTCATCAACTTTAAAGCCACAAATAATTAATGAATTAAAAGTCCTTCTTTCAATTTAATTATTTACCATCCAGTGAATTTGAAAAAAAAATCTAGGAAATTATTTCTTTCAAAATAATAAATAATTTATTTATTCATCAAATCACAAATATTTGAACTTCTAAATTTTTTTCCTACTGACAAATGTTGCTGTAATTTTCCTGTAAAATTACTAATAAGGGAAGTTATATCATCTTTATTCCTTCATTTTTTCATTCTTTCTTTCCTTCAAAACTTGAATACTTGTCCTTTAAACACCTTATTTTCTCAGATTGTGTGAAAATCTCTCTCTCTCTCTCTCTCTCTCTCTCTCTCTCTCTCTCTCTCTCTCTCTCTCTCTCTCTCTCTCAAAATTAAATACCTCCTTTATTTTAAAGATCTTCCTTCAAATTCAGTAATTCTCTTCCTTTAAAAAATTTAAAAGGTCCTTATCCCAAACACCTTCCTTCCTTCCTTCCTCCCTTCTTTCCTTCCTTCCTTCCTTCAAAACTTTAAACCTTAAAAAGATGCTTATCACAGACCCTTCCTACCTTCCTTCCTTCTTTCAAATTCAATGTAAAAAACGAAAAAAAAATCTCGGAACATCGTATCAAAACCTCCAGAGCTGACCCAACAAGACTCCATCACTGTTAACTTAGTCTGAGAAATACCAGCTGTCACCTACAGACGGCTTTGCAATCTCAACACAGCACGACTGTTTCCTTGGAATTGCTTCGCTTTTCGATGCACCTAAACGACTTGCAATACTGTTAACTAAACGACCAAGAATACTCGTAACCACACGACCGGGAATACTGGTACCTGGAATACTGGTAACTAAGCGACCTGGAATACTGGTAACTACAAGACCTGGAATACTGGTAACTACACGTCCTGGAATACTAGTAACTACATAACCTGGAATACTGGTAACTATATGATCTAGAATACTGGTAACTACACGACCTGGAATACTGGTAACTACAAGACCTGGAATACTGGTAACTACACGTCCTGGAATACTAGTAACTACATAACCTGGAATACTGGTAACTATATGATCTAGAATACTGGTAATCACCTGACCCCAAGACCGCTAATTCGAACCCAAGACCGATAATTCGTTAGGTAAAGGGAGGTCAGGTCAGGTCAGGTTAAGAATATTTGTGTGATCTCTCTCCAATCTATTTACATATAACAATAAATGAAATATGGTTGGTCTCTTACAATATATCATAGCCAAAAAATTATAGAGAATTAGCGAGAATTTATGTAAAAAATAATTATGTTATAAGACTTCTATTGATTTTTTTAATTATGTCTGAGAAACAGCCAGTGTGGAAAAGTTTCAAATTCTCAAATTATATAAACGAGACAAAGTTTTGAGGATGCTGTCAATAATTATCTCTCTCAGAAGTTTAAATCTCAGTTGACATTTTCACATTTAAGACATTACTCGGAAGAAAAAAATTACGCCCCCCACTCCCCCAAGGAGACCGACCACCCCTTAAAAAAAGACACAAAAAAGCCCCTACAAAATCTATAACCCCAAAAAAGCCAATGTCCCCCTAAAAATCCCCCGCCCCCCCAAAAAAAAACGAAACCCTTTCGCGAAAACTGATGCCCTAACAAACTGACGACCCCCAAAAAGCCCACTTGCCCCCCCAAATAAAGCCCCACTTTAAAAAAGCCCACACATACGACATACACAAAAAAACGTGTCTTTTTTAGCAATTATAAAACAACAGCAACAACAACAACAACAACAACAACAACAAAAATAGATAAAAATGTATTTCCATTTCTCTTAATTTTTCCTAAAGTGACAAAAGCTGGAATGACTGTACGTAATCCGGGATCGAACCAGCGACCCTTCGGTAGGGAGACGAACACAGTATCCACTCGACCATCGCACCTGAGTCTAATTATATAACGTGATTGATTGAAGGACTGGTTGTCTGACTGGCTGTTTGACTGATTGAAGGATCGACTGACTGACTACCAGACTAAATAAATAACTGACTGACTTAAAGACTGGCCGACTGAGAGCTTCGACTGACTGACTGACTGACTGCAGGATTGACCAAATGAGGAATTGACTAATTGACTAACTGAATGACTGACTTTCTAAACGCCTTAATGAGACAATTGAGTCAAAACTTTCAAATGCGATTTGATTTTAATCCCCCTTAAGTAACATATTCCAAGTTTTGGGAATATTCCAATTAACCCCCACTGAATTATCCCAAGTCCAAGGTTGTTCCACTCCAGCAGCAACATATTCAGAATTCAGTGTTTTTATTCCAATACTCGTGACAGTAAAAAAAGGCTTTTCATGTACTGGCAGACACAAAGAGACAACAGCACAGTAAAACTCTCAGCCCTGGTGATTGGATGACAAGCTGTGAGGTGATTCAGAAACGAGTCAATCAAGGAAACTCTAGGAACACGCCACTCAAGGGAACTCTAGGAACACGTCACTCAAGGAAACTCTAGGAACACGTCACTCAAGGAAACTCTAGGAACACGTCATTCAAGGGAACTCTAGGAACACATCATTCAAGGGAACTCTAGGAACACGTCACTCAAGGAAACTCTAGGAACATGTCACTCAAGGAAACTCTAGGAACACGTCACTCAAGGAAACTCTAGGAACACGTCACTCAAGGAAACTCTAGGAACACGTCACTCAAGGGAACTCTAGGAACACGTCACTCAAGGGAACTCTAGGAACACGCCACTCAAGGAAACTCTAGGAACACGCCACTCAAGGGAACTCTAGGAACACGTCATTCAAGGGAACTCTAGGAACACGTCACTCAAGGAAACTCTAGGAACACGCCACTCAAGGGAACTCTAGGAACACGTCACTCAAGGAAACTCTAGGAACACGCCACTCAAGGGAACTCTAGGAACACGTCACTCAAGGAAACTCTAGGAACACGTCATTCAAGGGAACTCTAGGAACACGTCATTCAAGGGAACTCTAGGAACACGTCACTCAAGGGAACTCTAGGAACATGTCACTCAAGGAAACTCTAGGAACACGTCACTCAAGGGAACTCTAGGAACACGTCACTCAAGGGAACTCTAGGAACACGTCACTCAAGGGAGCTCGAGTAATGCGTCACTCAAGGGAAATCTCGGTACGCGTCACTCACGGGAACTCTCCAAATAGTACATGTGGTGAAGATATGATGGAAAGTAGTGGAAAAAAATTAGCACCATATTAGACCATAAACTGGAATTTAATATTAACGGTATAAAATTAATAAACTCCCTCCTCCCCTCCCCTCTCTCCCCCTCCCCCTCCTACCTCCCTCCTCCCCTCCCCTCTCTCCCTCTCCCCTCCCCCTTCCTCCTGCCCCTCACTTCTCCCCTCCCCTCCCTCTTTCCCTTCCCCTCCATCCTGCCCATCCCCCTCTCCCTTGCACTCTCCCCTTCTCCCCTGTACCTTCCCCCATCCCTTGCTTGCTCCTTCCCCATTCACATAAACCCCTACTTTTCCTTGTTCCCTTCCTCCGCCCCCTCCTGCACCCTCCCTCCTCACCCTCCTTCCCACTGCCCTCCTCCAAGAAATATAATTAAACTAACAGATGTTAATTTGCTAATGTTAACCTGGAGACTCCTCATACCAAAATTAACATACCACCCCCAAAAAAAAAAAAAAAAAAAAAAAATAATAATAATAATAATAATAATAATAATAATAATAATAATAATAAACAGAAAGGCATTGATTTAACGATATCAAAATTAAGAAAATTATCATAGATATGATTTAAATTATATCAACTTAGGGGGTCTTATTCATGACAATAATTATATATAAATCAAACTGAAAAAATAATGACAATATAGAACATGAACAGGGAATTAATATTTATGATAACATATACCTGTTCTCTTTAACCACCATCCCCCCCACTCCCCACCTTAACCCACCACTCCCTTCAACCCACCATCCCCCACCCCACCACTCCCTTCAACCCACCATCCCCCACCCCTACCACTCCCCCACCCCCCCACCACTCCTTCAACCCCACCCTCACCCACCCTCCCCACCCCCCACCTCCTTCAACCCACCCATCCTCCACCCCCTGCTCCCCACCCCCCACCACTCCTTCCAACCCCCACCCATCCCCCAATGTAACCTCCCCCCACCCCACCACTCCTTCAACCCACCATCCCCCACCACCCCCTTCAAACCCCTACTCCTTCAACCCTCCTCCCCACCTCCACCACTCCTTCAACCCACCCATCCCCCACCCCCACCACTCACCCTCCTCCCTCACCCCACCACTCCCACCCACCCTCACCCCCCCACCACCCCTCCTCCCCTCCTCACCCCACCACTCCCTCACCCACCACCTTCCCACCTCCCCACCCCCACCCACCACAACCACACCAGCCCCACCCCCACCCCCCACCACCTCCCCACCCACCACCACCACACCCTCCCCCCACCCACCCTTCAGCCCACCACCCCACCCCACACCTCCCTCCCTCACCCCCCACCCTCCCCCACACCCCCACCACACCTTCAGCCCCCCCACCCACCCCACCACACCTCCTCCACCCCACCACCCTCCCCCACCCACCACCTCCCCAACCCCACCCTACACTCCCCACCTGCCTTCAACCCACCTCCCCACTCCCCACCCCACCCCCCACCCCCCCACCACCACTCCTTCAACCACCCACCCATCCCCCACCCCAACTCCCCACCCCCCCCCACCACTCCCTTCAACCCCA
The DNA here is from genome assembly GCF_018991925.1 of Homarus americanus. Taxonomy (NCBI): domain Eukaryota; kingdom Metazoa; phylum Arthropoda; class Malacostraca; order Decapoda; family Nephropidae; genus Homarus; species Homarus americanus. The sequence goes on from NW_024712406.1 coordinate 98,114, forward strand.
CCCATCCCCACCACCCCTTCCATAAACCCCACCACTCCCTTCCAACCCCACCATTCCCCCACCTCCACCACTCCCTTCCAACCCCACCCATCCCTCACCCCCCACCACTCCCTCTTCCCCACTCCCCACCACTCCCTTCCAACCCCACCCATCCCTCACCCCCACCCCACCCACTCCTTCCCACCCATCCCTCACCCCACCACTCCCTCACCCCTCCACCACTCCTTCAACCCCACCATCCCCTCACCCCCCACCACTCCCTCACCCCCCCACCACTCCCCACCCTCCCCCACTCCTTCCAGCCCACCCATCCCTCACCCCCCCCCCACCCCACCCTCCTTCAACCCCACCCATCCCCACCACTCCCCTTCCAACCCCACCCCCACCACTCCCTTCAACCCCACCATCCCTCACCCCACCATCCCTCACCCCCCACACCCCCACCCCACCACACCCTTCAACCCACCCTCCCCACCCCACCCCACCCCCCACCCTCCCTTCCAACCCCACCATCCCCCCCACCCCCCACCACTCCCCTCCACCCTACCCATCCCCCACCCCTACCCTCCCCACTCCCCTTCCAACCCTGCTCCCCCACCCCACCCCACCCCTCCCCCCCCCCACCACTCCTTCCAACCCACCCATCCCCTCGCCCCCACCATCCCCATCCCACCCTCCCCCCACCCCCACCCTCCTTCCCACCATCCCTCCTTCACCATCCTCACCCCACCACACCCCCACCCACACCCTTCCAACCCACCACTCCCCCACCCCCACCTCCCCAATCCCACCCCTTCCCCACCCCCACCCATCCCCCACACCCCACCCATCCCTCCCACCCCACCCATCCCCACCCCACCCCTCCCCCACCCCCACCTCCCCCCACCCCCACCACTCCCAAAAATATGAAATACGAGACAATAATTATATAAGGTATATGTCGACCCGGTACTCTATATGCATGAAACCTTTATTAAAAAACAACTGAAAAAAATAAAATTCCTCCCTAAAATATATATGTAAACTGGGATTAAATTGGTCAATAAAAATGGAATTCTATATTTAGGATAAAAAATCGAAACAAAAAAAATAACAAACTTTAATTAGTTTGTTGCTATTTATTCACAGTCTCACACCCAGACAGTCTGAACATCAGTCTGCCAGTCTTAATGAACACCAAGACAGTCTGAACATCAGTCTGCCAGTCTTAATCACACCAAGAGGTCTGAACATCAGTCTGCCAGTCTCAATGAACACCAAGACGGTCTGAACATCAGTCTGCCAGTCTCCAATGAACACCAAGACAGTCTGAACATCAGTCTGCCAGTCTTAATCACACCAAGAAGTCTGAACATCAGTCTGCCAGTCTCAATGAACACCAAGACAGTCTGAACATCAGTCTGCCAGTCTCAATGAACACCAAGACAGTCTGAACATCAGTCTGCCAGTCTTAATCACACCAAGAGGTCTGAACATCAGTCTGCCAGTCTCAATGAACACCAAGACAGTCTGAACATCAGTCTGCCAGTCTTAATGAAAACCAAGACAGTCTGAACATCAGTCTGCCAGTCTTAATCACACACCAAGAGGTCTGAACATCAGTCTGCCAGTCTCAATGAACACCAAAGACAGTCTGAACATCAGTCTGCCAGTCTTAATGAACACTAAGACAGTCTGAACATCAGTCTGCCAGTCCCAATCACACCAAAGACAGTCTGAACATCATTCTGACAGTCTTAATCATACTAAGACTGTCTGAACATCAGTCTGCCAGTCTTAATCACACCAGACTGTCTGAACATTATGCTGACCTTGATCTTACGCCAGTCGAGATCTCAATATTATTATTATTATTATTGAGAGGATAGGGGCGCCAAATCTTATTATCGGAATAAGAGGACTTCTGATCACTAATTTTAATGTACATTTATAACCTCTCTCTCTCTCTCTCTCTCTCTCTCTCTCCTCTCTCTCTCTCTCTCTCTCATTACAATTAAGGTTGATATTTCACACAAAATCTTATACCCGAAGTAAACAAACGGAAAAATAAAATGCCATTGGCTGAAATTAAAAAAAAAATAAGGATATATTCGAAACAAAAAATTATTGTCAATTTTTTTTTCAAAGTCAAGATATGAAAGACATTTTTCATATCTTTAACTAATACTAACCTAACCCACCTTACCCAAATCAGAGCCAACCTAACCTACTCTAACCTACCATAACCTAACCTAATATACCCCGACCTAACCTAACCGTACCTCACCCCACCTAACCTAACCTAGTCTAACATACCCCGACCTAACCTAACCTAACCTATCCTACATGAAGCTTACCTAGCCTAACCAAATCTAAATCAACCTGGTATTTAAAATTTAACATAAATAAATAAACACATTTCCAGAAAAAAATTAACCAAGAATATAAAAAAAAAAAAAATTTCAACTTCAAACTTTAAGTTCGTGAGGAAAAAATAAATCCAAAATTAAAAAAAAATAAAAGTTATTATAATGACAAACAATTATTTTTCCTGGATATATTATACCAACACAGAGGTCTATAACTTGGCCAAGAGCTGTGTGAGGTGGCCAAGAGCTGTGGGTGGTGGCCAAGAGCTGTGTGTGGTGGACAAGAGCTGTGTGAGGTGGACAAGAGCTGTGTGTGGTGGCCAAGAGCTGTGTGAGGTGGACAAGAGCTGTGTGAGGTGGACAAGAGCTGTGTGTGTGTGTGTGTGGACAAGAGCTGTGTGTGGTGGCCAAGAGTTGTGTGTGGTGGACAAGAGCTGTGTGTGGTGGCCAAGAGCTTGTGTGGTGGACAAGAGCTGTGTGGTGGCTGTGTGTGGTGGCCAAGAGTTGTGTGTGGTGGACAAGAGCTGTGTGAGTGGACAAGAGCTGTGTGTGGTGGCCAAGAGTGTGTGGTGACAAGGCTGTGTGAGGTGGACAAGAGCTGTGTGACTGTGTGTGGTGGCCAAGAGAGCTGTGTGTGTGTGGCCAGAGCTGTGTGTGTGGCCAGCTGTGTGTGGTGGCCAAGAGTTGCGTGTGGTGGACAAGAGCTGTGTGTGGCCAAGAGCTGTGTGTGGTGGCAAGAGCTGTGTGTGTGTGGACAAGAGCTGTGTGTGGGTGGACAAGAGCTGTGTGTGGTGTGCCAAGAGATGTGTGTGGTGGACAAGAGCTGTGTGTGGTGGACAAGAGCTGTGTGAGGTGTGACAAAGAGCTGTGTGGGGTGGACAAGAGCTGTGTGTGACAAGAGTGTGTGAGGTGGACAAGAGCTGTGTGGGGTGGACAAGAGCTGTGTGAGGTGGACAGAGCTGTGTGTGGTGGACAAGCTGTGTGTGACAAGAGCTGTGTGGTGGTGGCCAAGAGATGTGTGGTGGACAAGAGCTGTGTGTGGTGGACAAGAGTTGTGTGTGGTGACAAGAGCTGTGTGTGTGTGGCCAAGAGATGTGTGTGGTGGACAAGAGCTGTGTGTGTGACAAGTGTGTGAGGTGGACAAAGAGCTGTGTGTGGTTGTGTGAGGTGGCAAGAGCTGTGTGTGGTGGCCAAGCTGTATGTGGTAATTGCGTGTGTGTGGACAAGAGCTGTGTGTGTGGTGGCCAAGAGTTGTGCGTAGTGGCCAAGAGATGTGTGAGGTGAACAAGAGCTGTGTGGTGGCCAAGAGTTGTGTGTAGGCCAACAGTGAGGGCTGTGTGTGTGGCCAAGTGTGTGTGGCCAAGGGCTGTGTGTGACCAGAGTTGTGCCAAGAGCTGTGTGTGAGGTGGTGAGTTGTGTGGGTGGACAAGAGCTGTGTGTGAATGGACTGTGTGGTGGTTGTGTGTGGACAAGAGTTGTGTGTGTGGACAAAGAGCTGTGTGTGGTGGCCAAGGTGCTGTGTGGACAAGAGTTGTGTGTGGCAAGAGTTGTGTGGGACAAGAGACAGTGTTGTGTGTGGCAAGAGTTGTGTGAGGTGGCCAAGAGCTGTGTGTGGTGGCCAAGAGCTGTGGAGTGGCCAAGAGACAATGTGTGTGTGTGAGTTGTGGAGTGGACAAGAGTTGTGTGTGGTGGACAAGAGTTGTGTGTGGTGGCAAGAGAGCTGTGAGGTGGCCAAGAGCTGTGTGTGGTGGCCATGAGAGGGTGGACAAGAGTGTGTGTGGTGGCCAAGAGCTGTCAAGCTGTCCTGTGTGTGGTGGCCAAGAGTTGTGTGTGGTTGGACAAGAGTTGTGTGAGGTGGCCACAAGAGCTCTGGGTGGCTAAAAATTCCACACACACACACACACACACACACACACACACACACACACACACACACACACGTGTTGTTACCTAGTTAGCAGGACAGAGCGTTATCACTGAAGAGTTATCACCCAAGAGGAGGGAAGGAGGAAGAGGAGGACGAAAGGAGGCGAAGAGGATGGAAGAGGAGGAAGAAGAAACGAAAGTCAACCCCCTCCTGCGTGATAAAGTCTTTTGTGTGTGTGTGTGTGTGTGTGTGTGTGTGTGTGTGTGTGTGTGTGTGTGCACAAAGTGATATATTCCACTTTTCGGTTGCAATAGTTGTGATAAATGGAAGTTGTTTCTTGAGGTATTGCTCACTGGAGTCTCCTTGTCCTCATTATTACAGGTGATTAAGTGCTGGTGTGTGTGTGTGTGTGTGTGTATGTGTGTGTGTGTGTATGTGTGTGTGTGTGTGTCATTGCACCTTCACCTGACTAAGACTTGAACACACCTAAGCCTTCGAGACGTACCCTAGGTGACAACGCCTCGTCTGACAATCAATTCACTCGTCCTGTTATCAAGTTTCACTGTATATATTGGAGTCAGACAAATAGATTCTTGTACACCGAAAAATAAAGAAACAGGTTGTAAGAATGACTGGAGGAATACAGAAAGGAGGGAAGGAGTGGAAACACGGAACAAAACAGGACGGATTGTGGAATACAGAGACAGGAGACGGGAGATATACAGTTTATGGCCGTGTGAGATGGAGGATCATCACACACTTCATCAGCCATCATTGTTCCCTGAGACGGCTGGACTCCTCTGGCCGGGATGTAAAGTTCGACAATACCCAGTAGCAGTCGACGCCGTCAGGGAGTTGCTCAAAGAATTTTATTATCTTCCTGAAAGTCCAAAAGCGGGTAAATAAGTCGTAGGAGCAGAGTCATCCATCAAGCACCAGAGGCGGCAGTAGCAGGAGGACCTCAGCCCGGGCCTGTCACATGTCATAGAGTAGAGTGCGCGTCTGGCCAACTCACATCTGTCCAGGCACACGTGAAGTGGCATGTGAGGAGGGGTGTTGTTTCATGGCGTGCAGGAGGGGTCGAGTGGATGCAGGAGGGGTCGAGGGGGTGCAGGAGGGGTCGATGGGGTGCAGGAGGAACCGAGAGAGTATAAATGAGATCGGGGGCGTGTAGGAGGGGCTGAAGAAGTTTAGGTGGGGATGAGGAAGTGTAGGAGGGGTCGGACGCGTAGGTGGTGTCGAGGGGAGGCAAAAGAGGCTGATATGTAGTAGGGGTCGGGGGCGTACATACATTGTCAGAAGCGTGTAGAAATAGAGAGGGGGAGTTTGGGGTTGCGTGTAGAAAGGGCGGAGGCGTGTAAGAGAACATACGGGCAGGGGAAAGGGCAGGGTAGTGCGGGAGGAGGTTTAGAGGTGAGCGTGCAGGAGAGACATACGGACTTGCAGGTGGTTTGGTTGGGGGACAGCCGCGGAGTGATGCAAGACCCGACATCAACAAGACCCAACAAACAAGACCCGACGTACAAAACTAGGGAACAGCTGCGGCAGACGACAATACAACGCCTCGTTTGTTCGCTGCTGCCTTTGTTTTCGCCATTGTTCTCCGCCCTCTACTTCTCGCGTAGTTGCCTCTCCCACAACGTTTCTTCGCTTATCGCGTCTCCCCCCTCCTGTTCTTTTACCAATTTACAGAGTAACTGATAAAGCACTCGTGAAATAAAAAGAGAAAAAAGGCTAATCGCTAAAGAGAATCTACATTATATCTGACAAGCATTTAAGCCAGTATAAAAACAACTTTACCTCTGTGTTCTCGCTGTCTCAACCGGCAATACCATGGAGTTTTTTGTTCTTTATTTATTCATTTAACATCAGAGCGGAGAACTTAACCCTACTTCAGTATGTTGGAGGTGGAGGACTAAAGTGTGTTAACACCAACCAATCAACAGAGTACCGTCCTCATATCTGAGGCTGTCGACCATAGTCCTGCACTATAAACGTTCTCGGGCTGTTTTTACCATTCCAGGTGTTAACAGAGGTGAAGTAATAACATCAGTAAGGTGCTAACACAGGTGAGGTAATAATATAGGTTAGTTGTTAACACAGGTGAAGTGTTCACACTGGTGACGTGTCTATTGACTGTAGAGTACAGCTGTTCGCTGTTAATAGACGTGCGTGCGATCGTGCGTATTAGAGCAAGTTTTAAGATCTGTTTGTGTTTTCTTTGTATATTTTATTTCCCCGTGTATATTTCTGTGTTTATTAATCTGCTTTGATTATATTGTTTAATTCACTGTTGTTTTTCTCTTGGTATCCTGGAAACACATGTGACTTGATGACATGTGCAAAAGGTTAATGGTATTGAACTGCGTGTAATTACTGTGGTTATGACTAAATCCCTGAGTCAAAACTTTATCCAACTTGCTCTATCGACTTATCCGGCATAGTCAGTCTATCTATCTATCTATCTACTTGTCTGTCTGTCTGTCTGTCTGTCTGTCTGTCTGTCTGTCTGTCTGTCTGCCTGCCTGCCTGTCTAATCATTTCATTCTTGACCCTCTGAAAGTTGAATCATTCCCAATCACCTCTTGGCCTCACTGAACATCGAATCATTACCAATAACCTCCTCCTGGCCTCACTGAACGTCGAATCATTTCCAATCACCTCTTGGCCTCACTGAACATTCAATCATTGCCAATCACCTCCACCTGGCCTCACTGGAGGTCGAATCATTCCAAATCACCTCTTAGCCTCTCTGGAGGTCGAATCATTCCAAATCACCTCTTAGCCACACTGAACGGCGAATCATTACCAATCACTTCCACCAGGCCTCACTGGAGGTCGAATCATTCCCATTCACCTCCTCCTGGCCACACTGGAGATCGAATCATTCCCAATCATTCAATGCGAGACAATATTATAATCCCAAATAACAATAGCCTTCCGACCTACTTTTTTAATATAGTTTTCATCCTGATTAATTACATTTGAATTAAACCTACGCGAGAAATTTGATTGGCATGTTAAAATTGATTAGGGATTAGGTAAATTATATCATACAGCGATAGGGAGGGATTTGGGATTTGGCAAATTATATCATGCGTAATTAGGGAGGGATTAGGGAGCAGGTAATTGATATCATCCGTAGTTAGGGAGGGATTAGGTAAATGATGCAATGCTTAGTTAGGGAGGGATTAGGTAATTGATATCATGTGTAGTTAGGGAGGGATTGGAGATTAGGTAAATGATATGCGTGGTTAGGGAGGGATTAGGTAAATGTCATGCGTAGTTAGAGAGGGATTAAGGATTAGGTAAATAATGCAATGATTAGTTAGGGAGGGATTGGGGATTGGGTAAATGATATCATGCGTAGTTAGGGAGGGATTAGGTAAATCCCATGCGAAGTTAGGAATGGATTAGGGATTAGGAAACTATGTCATGCGTAGTTAGGGAGGGGTTAGGGATTAGGAAACTATGACATACGTAGTTAGGGATACAGTAAGGATTCAAGAAGCGTTGTCAAATGTTTTCTAAGAAAGTTTTTCATCAAAGTTTGCAAAGGTGGAGTTACGGTGGACTTAGTGATGAGTTACAGTGATGAGTTACAAAAATTAATTATAACGATGAGTTACAAGGATGAATTACAAGGAAGAATTACAGTGATGAGTGACAGTGATGAGTTACATTGATGGGTTACAGTGATGACTTACAGTGATGAGTTACAGTGATGAGCAGTGATGAGTTACATCTACAAGGATGAGCTACAAGGATGAGTTATAGTGATGAGTTACAGTGATGAGTTATAGTGATGAGTTATAGTGATGAGTTACAATGATGAGTTACTAGGATGAGTTTCAAGGATGAGTTACAAGGATGAATTATAGTGATGAGTTACAGTGATGAGTTACAAGAATGAGTTATAACAATGAGTTACAGTAATGAGTCATAAGAATGAGTTACATCGGTGAGTTACATGGATGAGCTACAAGGATGAGCTACAAGGATGAGTTACAGTGATGAGTTACAATGATGAGTTACTAGGATGAGTTTCAAGGATGAGTTACATCGAAGAGTTACAAGGATGAATTATAGTGATGAGTTACAGTGATGAGTTACAGTGATGAGTTACAGTGATGAGTTACAGTGATGAGTTATAAGAATGAGTTACATCGGTGAGTTACATGGATGAGCTACAAGGATGAGTTACAAGGATAAATTATAGTGATGAGTTACAGTGATGACTTACAGTGATGGGTTACAGTGACGTCAGGTGTGTGTTGAGTAGAGAAAGAGGGGCATTAATATCAGAGTGCCAAACGTGCCTCACATAGTCTGGGTATATGTGTGTGTGTGTGTGTGTGTGTGTGTGTGGCACGGGACACTATACAAGACAATAGTACAGTATCATGTATTATGTATCATGTATCATGTATTATATATCATGTATCATGTATCATGTATTATATATCATGTATTATGTATCATGTATTATGTATTATATATCATGTATTATGTATCATGTATTATGTATTATATATCATGTAATATGTATCATGTATTATGTATAATGTATTATATATCATGTATCATGTATTATATATGCATTATGTATTATATATATCATGTATAATGTATCATGTATCATGTATAATGTATTATGTATTATATATCATGTATTATGCATCATGTATCATGTATTATAAATAATGTATTATGTTTCATATGTTATGTATTATGTATCATGTATTATGTATCATGTATCATGTATTATATATCACGTATAATGTATCATGTATTATGTATTATATATCATGTATTATGTATCATGTATCGTGTATTGTATATCACGTATAATGTATCATGTATTATGTATTATATATCATGTATTATGTATCATGTATATATATCATGCATATTGTATCATGTATTATACATCATGTATTATGTATCATGTATTATGTATCATATATCATGTATTATATATCATGTATTATGTATCATGTATTATATATCGTGTATTATGTATTATGTATTATATATCGTGTATTATGTATCATGTATTATGTATCATGTATTATGTATCATGTATTATATATCATGTATTATGCATCATGTATATGTACTATATATCATGTATTATGTATCATGTATTATATATCATGTATTATGTATTATATATTATGTATTATATATCATGTATTATATATCATGTATTATATATCTTGTATCATGTATCACGTATTATGTATCATGTATTATGTATCATGTATCGTGTATTATATATCATGTATCATGTATAATATATAATGTATTATGTATCATGTATCGTGTATTATATATCATGTATTATTGTATCTTTTATCATGTGTTATATATCCTGCATCATCAACTGTGTCTACATAGTACATAGATATCTGTTGTATGTGTCGGAATGTGAATGTGTAATTACAGAACCATTATGATTCAGAACCATTATGATACAGAACCATTATGATACAGAACCATTAAGATACAGAACCATTAAGATACAGAACCATTAAGATACAGAACCATTAAGATACATAACCATTATGATACAGAACCATTATGATACAGAACCATTAAGATACAGAACCATTAAGATACAGAACCATTAAGATACATAACCATTATGATACAGAACCATTAAGATACAGAACCATTAAGATACAGAACCATTAAGATACAGAACCAATAAGACAGAGAACAATTATGATACAGAACCATTATGATGCCGAACCAATAAGATACAGAACAATTATGATACAGAACCATTATGATACAGAACCATTAAGATACAGAACCATTAAGATACCGAACCATTAAGATACAGAACCATTAAGATACAGAACCATTAAGATACAGAACAATTATGATACAGAACCATTATGATACAGAACCATTAAGATACAGAACCATTAAGATACAGAACAATTATGATACAGAACCATTATGATACAGAACCATTAAGATACAGAACCATTAAGATACCGAACCATTAAGATACAGTGGCACCAGGATTAGAGGCGAGTTATCCTGGAACCATAGGAGGGAGCAGGAGGTATGTACTGAATATAATATTACGTGAGATTCTGTTAATATTACCATCGTATTGTGGTCGAGAGAATACACGGGATACAGGCATCTAGTGTGAGTGTGTGTGTGTGTGTGTGTGTGTGTGTGTGTGGGTGTGTGTGTGTGTGTGTGTGGGTGTGTGTGTGTGCTACTGCCACCTGATACAATACACACGAATTAATCTCTACGGGATAAAACCATTTGCCTCGTATGATACACTGAACGGTTAAGTAAATACTATTGATGTTAGGCCCTACCTGTAAGTATGTTAACCAAGCCTTAGTCATGCGTCTGTACATTAACCACGACTTAATTATGCGTCTGTACATTAACCACGACTTAGTTATGCGTCTGTACATTAACCACGACTTAGTTATGTGTCTGTACATTAACCATCACTTACCTATAGTTATGTGTATGTACTATACATTAACCATCACTTACCTATAGTTATGTGTATGTACAATTGTACATTAACCATCACTTTAACTGTAGTTATGTGTCTGTAGATTAACCACGCCTTAGTTATGTTTCTACATTATCCATACTGAGTTATGTGTCTGTAAATTAACCACGCCTTAGTTATGTGTCTGTACATTATCCACGCCTTAGTTATGTCTCTACATTAGCCACGCGATAGTTATATGTCTACATTATCCACACCTTAGTTATGTCTGCACATTAACCACGCCTTAGTTATGTTTCTACATTATCCATGCCTGAGTTATGTGTCTGTAAATTAACCACGCCTTAGTTATGTGTCTGTACATTATCCACGCCTTAGTTATGTCTCTACATTAGCCACGCAATAGTTATATGTCTACATTATCCACACCTTAGTTATGTCTCTACATTAACCACGCCTTAGTTATGTATCTACATTATCCACACCTTAGTTATGTCTCCTCATTAACCACGCGTTAGTTATGTGTCTCCATTATCCACACCTTAGTTCGAGGTTTGAATGTTAAAAGTATACTATATATATATATATATATTTTGGTATAATATTATTATTATTATTATTATTATTACAGGTATCATCATAAACGTTGTTACACACTCAACATGATCAAGAAATATTTTTTTAGAAATATTTGGCAGGTAAACACAACGTCCAAAAGCTCTCTTCACAGGTGCTGACAACTGTCTCCCACCCATGACTCGGCCCAGGTAATAGGTGCCATCCCTTACCTGAGGTACAGCAAGGTAAACAGCTGCAAGGACACACACACATACACACACACACACACACACTCCGGCTACACCATCGCTCTCTCCACCCTGGAAATGCCATCCCTCAGTGACCTCCACCACCAAGCACTGGAAAGGTTTGGCCGTGGACTACTGCACCACCCTCGCCACCTCCTGCCCCCCACCCAACTCGCGCAGTCCGCCACTACAACAAAATTCAGCCCATAAGAGCCCGCACCGATAGATATAAGAACAGCACCATCCCATCTATTGTTAAAATAATAAACAACTCCTGATTTATGTACTGTACAGCCCAGTAAATGTATTCAATGCATATTATATCATTATGTCTAAATCAAATGTAAGTCTGTATATTTTCAGTCACCGGCTGCAACTCTATTAATAAACCGTTTATTATTATTATATTATTACACACACACACACAAAACACAAACACACACACACACATACACACACACACACACACACAAACACAAACACACACACACATACACACACACACACACACAAACACAAACACACATACACACACACAAACACACACACACACACACCAGAAAGTACATTACAAGTGAGGGGTTTGACTCTCAGCAGCTCCGTGTCGGCTGGTAAGGAACAGATGGTATACTACAGGACACTACATGATACTACAGGTTAATACTGGGATAAAACAGGATACCACAGGACACTACAGATAACGACAGGATACTACAGATAACTAAAGGATACTACAGGTTACTACAGGACACTACAGGCTGGTATACTACAATACACTAAAGGATAAAGAAATTACGACTATGAAACTTTTTCTCCCTGCACCTTGTAAGAGAGAGAGAGAGAGAGAGAGAGAGAGAGAGAGAGAGAGAGAGAGAGAGAGAGAGAGAGAGAGAGAGAGAGAGAGAGAGTTTGATTGAGTGAGTGAAGGTAGGATGAGAGTATGTGAGGGCAAATGAGGGGAAGTGTGAGGTGAGGTTGGTGGTGTGAGGGGGAGGTGTGAGAGGAGGTTTAAGAATTGTTCATAGTAATGAGGTATATAGGTAAGTAATGAGGTGTGAGGTGTGGAGAGGAGAATAATGGCTAGGCTCCCTCATCTACCTCGCCTCCCTCACTCATCTTCCTCCCCTCAAGTACCTCCCTCCCTCACCTCACTATGAGAGTTGAGATTTGTGAAGTGTTGTATAGAAGTATGAACACGGAGGAGAAGGAGGAGAAGGAGGAGAAGGAGGAGAAGGAGTAGAAGGAGGAGGTGGTGGCGGCGGTGATGGTGGTGATAATAACAATGATAGTGGTAATAATGATACGTTGTGGACCTCAAAAACAAACATTTACCTTGAACATTTTAGCACCACAAGTAACGCTGACACCACCATGAGCCACTGATCAACTTCGAGTGCACTATGTGATTCTGTAGAGACGAACCAAATTATTACACACACACACCATGGGATACGGACGCCAGTCATTGTTCATATAGTGAGGAACTTATGATACGGTGTGGAAAGTTGGTGATGAAGAGATGGGGGTGAGGTCAAGCCAGGTGATGGACGGGAGTGGAACGAGACATGAGAGGAAATGAAATGATCAGGGCCAGGAGGAGGAGGAGGAGGAGGAGGAGGAGGAGGAGGAGGAGGAAGAAGGGGAAAGGGGTGGGAGGAGGAGGGGTGAGGGGAGATGGAGGGGGCAGAGGAGGAGGAAGTAAAAGGAGGAGGAGGAGCAGGCAGGGAAAGAAGGAGGAAGTGAAAGAGGAAGGGAAAGAAGGGAAAGGAGAGCAGGAGAAGGAAAGGAAGGAGGATGAGTTAGAGGAGGAGAAGGGGGAGGAGGAGGTAGAGGAGGAGGTAGAGGATGAAACAGGGGAAGAGGAGGAGGAGGAAGTGTGTGTTTCATAAATGCAGAAAAATAGAACCGAAAAAATGTAATGAGGGTAACACGTGAAAGAGAGAGGAGGAGGAAGAATAGGGGGAATAGGTTAGGTAAATGTAGAGGGAGGAAGAGGAAGGGGAGAAAGGAGGAGGGGGTATGGAGAGTATAGAGCGCCGAGTCTTATTACTCAACGCTGGTCTTTGTGGGGAGATCAACATCCAGTTTACGAGTCAAGAGAAATGATGATGACGAGACTTAACTGAGTGGTGAGTGAGGAAGACCCAGTGAGGAGGATGAGGAGTAGTGTGGAGGGAAGCAGAATATGACGAGGAAGACTTTTGGACGAAAAGCTAAGGTGGTTGTCAAGGGGAGATGAGTATGTGAAGTACGAAGGCCCGCAACACACTACTCCACGTTGACATTATCTCCTGGGCTGAGGAGCAACTTGCAGGAGCAGTCAGTGAGGCAGAAGGTGGCGTCATGATCAACAACTCTCTACCGAGGCAACAGGGAAGATGGCGCCGTCAAAACACGACATGCAGCTTATCATTAATCATCCAACGTCTCGGGGAAGGTCTTCACATCTTTATACCGTCCTAGAGGAGCTGAGCCACCACATTCGTTTTAAGTGGTAAACAGTCTTAAGTCAACCGCTGTACATGTTTACTGTTGGGAAACACATATGTACAATATATATAACACTTGAGAACATTGTCTATCCCTGCAAGATCTCAACAGCTGTTCCTGCACTGTGATCACCGCAGCCGCAGACGGGAAGAAACCCAAGAGCTTTACGTGAGTGGTAATGTATCAACGATGGTTAGGAAACTAATCGAGGACCAGTGACGACCAGATTTATCTACGAGTCCACCTGAAGCGATGGACATCCCGAGGACCAAAAGCCGCGATATTAAGTTGCAGCTTCGATTTAGGCATTAGGGAAGCCTTATGCTTCAATTCATCCTATCAGCACAAACCGAACCCTCCAGCCTCCACACAGTGGTGATAATGCTTTAACATTCCCTCCACCCACACATCTGTTTTACTCACTGGCAGATAATTCTAGTGCCTGAGAGATGTCTGAACCTGTCGTCAGTTTACTCATCCATGGCTTCACTCTCTAACTCTCTCTGTGTATCAAAGATATAAAAGCTTTTGATCTATGCTACAGGCAGATATGAACGCATAATAAATCTCTCCAAGGTCATTGAAACGAAGCTCAATTCATGATACAAGACTATAGAATCACTAGGAGGTCTCCTTGATGGTGGCACCCCCTACCTCTCGCGGGACAATTCCACAGCTCAGTGGCACAGATCCTCCACAACAAAGCAGCAAACGTAGAGCTCGGAGATGCCGACAATCTCGATATGCAGAGGACGGACAGCGGTTTGTAGACAAGGACCATCTGACCACTTGTCGGCCGGATTAAACAGCTTAGCCCTCCTCCCCTTCCATTCTGATCAGAATGCCGACGCAACAGTCACTGGTGACAGGGCCTTAGTGACTGGTACCTCAGCCAGTAAGAGCCAGATCCCGTTTTGAAGGTTAAGCATAAGGCCAACCCGAGGTCCAGGGGTTAGATATTAATTTAGGTGTGAGTTGGTACCTCTGACGCTCACCTCACTTGGCGGCGACTCTCAGCAAGAATTCAAACTTGTCACCTGTCCCCGCTGAACTAGTGGTCTTAACCCCTTGAGTACGATGACTTAATACATCGTACTCAAGCGGTTAAGTTACTGTAAACAAGGGGTTAAGACAACGTACTCAAGAGGTTAAATCATCGTCCTCAACAGGTTGTCATTGTAATCAAGAGGTTAAGTCACCGTAATCAAGAGGTTAAGTCACCGTAATCCAGAGGATAAGTCACCGTAATCAAGAGGTTAAGTCACCGTAATCAAGAGGTTAAGTCACCGTAATCAAGAGGTTAAGTCACCGTAATCAACAGGCTAACTCACCGTAATCAACAGGTTAACTCACCGTACTCAAGAGGTTAAGTCATCGTGCACAAGAGGTTAAGTCACTGGAATCAAGGGGTTAAATCACCTTACTCAAAAAGCTAGGTCATAGTACTCAAGATCTTAAATAATTATACTAAAGGGGTTATAACATCGTAGTCGAATAATTAAGTCATCGTATTCCAGAGGTTAAGTCATCGCTCGCACACACACACGCGCACGCACACACACACACACACACACACACACACACACACACACACACACACACACACTGCTATTACTTTTTTTTAACGTGGCCTCCAGCCTCCCCCAATAGCCACACCTTCGCCACCATTTAATTACCTTAATATTAAATATCCTTATACATAAGAAGCTATCCTATCTGTGTTAAATTAGTTGAGCCGCAGATCTATGCGGCATTCAGTGACTGTAGCCTCATAGTCAATATCTGCAGCAGTTGTCGGAGTTGGGGCAGAAGCTCTCGTTCCCCTGAGGCAGAGCAAAGCCGACCGAAGGAGAGAGAAGGACAGTCGACATCTCATCCAGGCTGTAACATAACTTCTGGGCTGCTGCTTCTGTTCGGAGATCAACTCCGCGAGTCTAGCGTAGAAACATCTTGCACTTGGGCCCATCCCACCAGAGGTTGTGAACACTAGAGGAGTGAAGCTGCCTTGATCAACGTTTTGAATTCTCTCCCCATATGCCTTTCTCTTGTCGTTCTCGTTCCTCCTATGTGCAGCATCGAGAGCTAGGTTACGGTGACATGCGGCCATGGGATCAAAAATCCTGATGTCGAAGAAAGCTCGCTGTCCCTGCGTCCAGAATCCTCGAGCACTGACGTCCACACGGCCTTCGTTAGATGTGTTTGAAGTCCTGTGTTGGAAGATCTCGCCATTTCCTTCAACATATTTGCTGTGAGATCAGCTTAGCTCGTCATGCCTCATGCATATGAAGCCCCCCTTCTTACACACCATGGCGTGATCGCCATCATAGGAAGAGCCACACACGCATTGGGAGGGCAAACCTTCTACTGGCCGACTGTACCTTAGAGCAATGGCATCTGTAAATTCTTGTTTATTAAGACTGAAACCATTTGCCCTTATTGGTAACGTAGTTAATCAGTTCGAGGCGCCCACCTCCTGCGCTATAGCTACTTTTTTTTCAAATTTTCTGGTACCTGCAGCAACAGTTGCTGCAACTTATCATTTTGGCAGTGCTGTCGATCTGTCGTAATGGACCTACGAATCTTATTTACTTCGCTGGTATCCACTTCCCCTGTTGCATTCTTGGCTATTATGTGGTCCGTGAGGGCTGCCGTGAGCTTAAGTGAATTTTGATGTTTAGTGGCAGCAATCTCCTCTGGATTAGTTAGTCCCATCCCTCCCAGTCTTGGTGGAAGTGTAAGAAGTGCTCTTTCTGCTGGGGTTAAGTCAGGGTGTTTCACTAGTTTGGGAATGAACTTGACACTGATAGCTTCTTCCAGACTACTACTACTACTACTACAGGTACACCATCTGAGAGGAACGTGGCTACACTGTCATCACGTAGCCAAATTTCTTCTCAATTCTCAAGACAATCAGGATCCTTCAAGACGATGACACACCCATCGATCAGCTGTTTCGGCGACCACGGAAAAATGAGTCACATGGTCTTGGAGGAAGCTGCTGAATGGTGTTGGTAAGAGGTTGTGTGTTGATAAATTTGGGTTGGGTTGGGTTGGGTTGGACACTGGTAAAGGCTTCAGTGATGAGACAGTGGTAGTAAGTGAGGAGAATGAGGGCCAGTAGAACCTAACGGGGAA
This sequence comes from Homarus americanus, assembly GCF_018991925.1. Classification (NCBI taxonomy): domain Eukaryota; kingdom Metazoa; phylum Arthropoda; class Malacostraca; order Decapoda; family Nephropidae; genus Homarus; species Homarus americanus. The sequence continues at coordinate 115,256 of NW_024712406.1, forward strand.
CTTTGTCCTATGAGAGAGAGAGAGAGAGAGAGAGAGAGAGAGAGAGAGAGAGACCACTGCCACACAATTAAAGGTACACTGACCGCTTTTGTGGAGGTGGTGAAGTAAAAATTTTGCGGCGTAGCTGTACAGGTTACGAGAAAGAGTTGGAAAAATACTGAAATGTTATGTACAGAGAGAGAAAGAGAGAGAGAGAGATAATATGATGCGAGAAATATATAAACAGTTTAAAGGGACTAGACAGATACAAAGTGTGACTAATACAAAGGCAATATACGGAAACTAAACAGTGTCGAGAGCTCAAGCGTGGAGGACCAGCTTATCAAAGTCGATAAAATATACACCGAAGTTGACAGTTCACATGGAAGTGTTGTGACCGTCAGCCATCAACATTTGTGTTTAACCCTTTGAGGACGATAGCATAACCGTTTGAGAGCGATGGCTCCATCCTCTGAGGACGTAGGTTTAACCATTTGAAGACCATGGTTTAAACTTTTAAGGACGATAGTTATACCCTTTGAGGAAGATGGTTTAAGGTTTATGTCAGATGCCTCCTCAGAAACCTCAGCACTGAGTCGGGATCAACACCAGGTCGCTAGCTTCTTGAACTGTACGAAGACGATTCAGCCAACTTTGGTCCTCCGTCTGGTGAGCGGAGACGAGACTTGGATTCATCACTGGGACGACGAGTCAAACATTAGAATCAATACAATCTAAATATCCGAAGTCCTCATCCTATACTCTGTCGGCAGAGCGTGGCCTCGACCTTCTGGGATGACAAAGAGATTCTGGTGATAGACTTCCTTCTGTATAAAACTACAATCACCGTTGGCTTATATGTTGGCCGAGTATGTAAACTGCCCGGTGTCATCTGAGGGAGACAATGTGGCCGTCCACAAATCCTGTAACACAGATTCATGTCAGGTTTTAAGCATCTCCACCTCCTGTCCGTCCTACAGCTCAGATCTGGCCCCAAGCTATTATCATTTCTTTAGAAACCTCAAGTCCCACCTCCCAGATGAGCTGAAGGAGGCTATTGGAGCGTGATTGAGGAGCAGTAGTAAGACGATTACAAGAGTGACGCAGTGCGTGTGACGGACAAGAAGAGTAAGCCAAGGGAGACTATATTACAAAATGAAAAACGAGTTGTAGTTCAAACTTCTTATTATATGACCAGTTTGTAAAACCTTTGACCGACAATCGCATAAACAGTGGCACGATCAACAGTTCTCTGTCTCTCCAATTTCATTCATTTCTGACACTTCATAATCCTTAACAACCCACGACTCCCTCTCACTAAATCCTACACCGAAATCAATATATATATATATATATATATATATATATATATATATATATATATATATATATATATATATATATATATATATATATATATATATATATATATATTGTCACGTGCCTGAGCGCTCGGGAACTCGCATGGCGTGAGGCATATGTTCACGCCTCTATTCCACACAAGCTATTAACTTGTTAATTGTACTTATTATATTATTATTGTTCTTAGTTACTTAGGTTAATTGTATATTTATGTATGTTATTAATATGCATCATTGTCTTACTCTGTTAAGCCAAATCAAGAGTAGTATTAATTAATTATATAAACTATCCAGCAAATGTCCTGGATCAAGCGATATGAGACGCTCTCCTCCACAGCGTGCCCCACGCTTCCCCAGTAGCGAAAAACCGTGGCATATGGTAGACGTGTCCATTCGTTCTCTAGCCTTGACCCTTGTCTAGTGCCTTGTCCAGTCTTCTGCAATGCCCTAGGGGTATCAGGTATTAGTGACACGTTTAGTTAGGCCTAGGAAGGGATCCTGGTGGTAAGGAATCTCCTGTTTGGTAGGAAATAACTATTTTGTAGGGATTGTTGTATATATATATATTTTGTATGTCTGTGTAATATAGTTATGTTAAGTAATATTTGTTTGGTCTAACTCCTTACGGTATATTTTCACCCTTCCGGCATCACTCTTATTTTATTATACAATTACTTATTCCCTTAAATTCATGTTTGCTAGTCATTACTCCCTTTAGAACATAAATTGAATTAATTAATTATCTTCCCTTTTGTGACTTACTTATATCAACTTGTTCATACTTATTCAAGTACATTTAGTTGAGTAGGTTTCTGTGGGGATAATTATTGCCGTGTTCCCTATTTGTTCCTTTATTTGTTAATAACTTGGGGTAGGTTTCACTCCCCAGGTATAAAGGGTAGTGGGATCGCGACAATATAAATATATATATATATATATATATATATATATATATATATATATATATATATATATATATATATATATATATATATATATATATATATATATATATATATATATATATCTATATATATATATATATATGCTGATAACCACAAGGAAAGAAGAAAACACGAAGTTCCCAAGCGCTTTCGTGTAATTCACATCTTCAGGGGTGAGTACAGACTAGAGAGAGTAATACAAATCAAGGTGTATATATACAGAGGAGGGTGAGACCAGGTCCACAATGGTCAGGTATTAGGTAATGACCCTACTAATCTTTAAATAGCACACAACGGTTGGTGGTCAGGTCAGATGGTCAAGTGACCCGGCCTTCTCACCTGATCACAAATCTTCTTAATTACAAAATTGTCCAGCTTGTACATGCCGTTACTCAAATTCATGTTGAATGCTTCGGTATGTTTAATAAGACTAGATTCTATGATGTTCCTACTATCAATTGAATTACATGGTAATATTGAGGAGGCATTATCCCAGTCAATGCAATGCTTGTTATCCCTCAAATGAACAAACAGAGCATTGGATTCCTGGCCTGTCCTAACACTGTATTTGTGTTGTTTAATTCTAGTTGCAAGATCTTTACCTGTCTGGCCTAAGTAAAACATATTACATTCCTTGCAAGGAACTTTATAAATGCAACCAATTGTGTTGTTGGGGGAGTTCTTGATTAACATTTGTTTAACAGTGCATGAGTTTTTAAATGCCACATTGACGTTCCAGGTTTTTAGCTGTGCAGGAATGTGTGAGAAATTTTTGTGAAATGGTAATATTAAGATATTCTTATGGTCATGGGTGGGCTTGGGGTCAGTTCTATAAAAAGTTTTCTTAGTAATGTTTAAGCATTTGTCTATGAAAGATCTAGGGTATTTAAGGTTTGAGCCAATATTATATATATATTTGTATTCCTCATCGATGAATTCCGGACTGCAAATTCTCAAGGCACGTAAAAACATTGTTGAAAATACTGACTGTTTGACTTTATTATGGTGGGCAGAATAATAATGAATGTATGAACACACATTAGTTGGTTTTCTATAAATACTGAACTTAAAAGTGTTACCTATTCTGTGTATCAGACAGTCTAGGAATGGCAATTTACAGTCTTGCTCTAATTCCACAGTGAATTTGATCGAGGGGGCTAAGTTGTTAAGTTGTGGTAGGAAAGCTTTTAGGTCCTCATTACATGGCCAGAGACATAATACATCATCAACATATCTAAACCAGACTGCTGAAGGTGGTAAAATATTACTTAATAGTTTCTTTTCAAAGAATTCCATATATAGGTTGCTTAATACAGGTGAGAGTGGATTACCCATTGCCATACCAAATTTTTGAGCATAATATTCCCCATTGAATTCGAATTTGCAATCCTTAATACATAGTTTGATGAGTTCGATGAAGTCGTCTTTCGAGACAGGCAGTGAAATGTTATCCAGGGAATCTATGAGGAACTCTAGTAAATCATCAACTGGGACCTTTGTAAAGAGTGACGTTACATCAAAGCTGACCAGTTTAAAATCATGATTAATGTGTAAGTTATTGAGTTTATCAACCAGATCCATATTATTCTTGATATTGGAGTTAGAAATGTTGCCAACTAGGGGATTTAGTAAAGAAACTAACCATTTAGATAGTTTATAAGGGATTGACCCAACTGCGCTAATGATGGGTCTTGCTGGGTTATTGGGCTTGTGGGTCTTGATTACACCGTACATGTATGGCAGTGGAGGGGACGTTGAAGTAAGATGTTTAATGAGAGTAGCTTTGCCTCTCAATAGGGACTTCAGTTTTTTGTTGAACATCTTCAGTTGCCTCTGAAGATGTCTTGAATAAAGACGAAAGCTAAGGTGCTCCGTTGTTTCCCTTTTCCCGTGTGATTTTATCAAGATATATATATATATATATATATATATATATATGTATATAATTTATATATATATATATATATATATATATATATATATATATATATATATATATATATATAATATATATATATATATATATATATATATATATATATATATATATATATATATATATATATATATATATATATATATATATATATATATATATATATATATATATATATATATATATATTTATAAGAGATTGACCCAACTGAGCTAATGATGGGTCTTGCTGGGTTATTAGGCTTGTGGGTCTTGATTACACCATACATGTATGGCAGTGGAGGGGACGTTGAAGTAAGATGTTTAATGAGAGTAGCTTTGCCTCTCAATAGAGACTTCAGTTTTTTGTTGAACTGGGTGTTAACAGTGTTGAGAGGATTATTTATGAGTTTAGAATATGTTGTAGTATCACATAAAAGGTCATTCATTTTAGAAATATAATCATCTTTGTTTAAAATCACTACTGTGTTGGCTTTATCTGCTTTAGTGACATGTAGATCCTTATTTTTCTTAAGGGCTTGGATTGCTTTGGTGAATCTTTCTGGACAGTTTGGAACACAAGGCTTGGACATAGATGCATACACGACACCTTTACACATGTTCACTTCTTCACTTGTCAAATTACTGAATTTCTCCAAATTGCAAAATGCTCTGGCTATGTCAACACTGTCGACTCCCTTGTTAGAACCATCAAAACTTAAACCATAGCCGAGGGCACACAAGGTATCATTGTCTAGTTGTTTCGAGGAGAGATTCACTACACAGTTGTTATTGGCATCCTTAGTCCAATCACTATTTCTAATAAGGAGTGCCAATTTGTGGTCTATCTTGGCTTGAAGATCAGAACGCTCACGTCTCAGGTTATCAAAACAGTAGTCTAACATGAACTTTTTCCAATAGCTCGGTATGGTCATATTAAAAGCGCGCTTTTTTTGTCTTACAATACGGAAGGCTTCATCCACTTCAATTTTCTTTATTTCAAAATGTTTCTTAAGGATGATTTCTTGGAACTCATCAAAGGGGCGGTCAGACATCTTCAGGACACGTTGTGGTAGGATTGATCTAGGCATAACTTTTTCACTGAGGCATGTCTGGAGAAATTTCAAACGTATTTTCAATTTGTGGGCCTTGATCATCGAAGAGGAGTATTCAGTAACGAAAGGAGACAGTCCAGGACAGCTTGTAGAGAGGATGAAGAAGTGGCGCGTGGAATCCATTTGTGCAAGTAAATCACTGTAGGTGCGCGTGATCTAGGTATATGCTGAAATATATATATATATATATATATATATATATATATATATATATATATATATATATATATATATATATATATATATATATATATATATATTTCGACCCCAATAAACTTTTTGAACTTCTACATGATAACACCTCAACCCGCCAGGATTCGAACCCGCATTTTGACTGACTGTGACCGGGGAACGCTGCGGATACAGGATACTAAAAGCAGTCTAGACTTTGTTATAAAATTACACCGGGAAGAGGGAAACAATGGAGAACCTTATAGCTTTTGTCTTTATTCAAGACATCTTCAGAGGCAACAAGGACTGAGAGAGGCTTTTGTACACAGGGTGACCTTACAAAACATGAGGTCAGGTCAAAAACATGACATCCACTAATCCACACACCAACCACCAAGCAAACATAAGAAGAACTTATAAGAACGAGCGACGTAACTAGTTATATTAAGTCAGGTAAAAAATGTGAGACCCACTAATCATCTATCATACATCTACCTCAAATGCTTTCAAAGTATTTTTAATCTTGGGCCACTGACAAATAAATTTGTGTAACATATTATCAGTTTTGTACTGACCATCACTTAGGTTTATAGAATTAATTTCTCTAATCAAACTTGCTTCAACAAGAAGTCTTTCTGTGACACAGGATGATTTATATACTTCTAAACTGTGTTTACTGAATTCTATGTAGTAATTGTAATGGAATTTATGTAGTCAGACTGGGAAAGCATTGCAACTCAAATTAAACAGCACAGTACGATATTAGAACATACAAGCAGTGCATTGTTCGTTCATATAAAGAATAATCCAGTTTATTTATATATATATATTTTATATATATATATATATATATATATATATATATATATATATATATATATATATATATATATATATATATATATATATATATATATCGCATGCATATGTAAGTATTTACGCGATTGCACGCATTCAACAATGCTGGCGGACGGACATACATACACCGTAAGAACATTTCAGGAAACGTTCATCTTATTTCTATTTTTTTACAACTATGAATTCTGGACAATAAACGGCGGCCCAAAGAAATCAGAGTAAATCAAGCAGCCTTCTTTCCCCCCCTGAATGGCATTGGCAAATAAATCACAGCACTCCACACTTCCACTGTGTTTCTTAAAGGGGGCCCCGGCTCCCTGGTCCTCCACCTCAGGTTTGGGGCAATGATGGCCACAAATTCAAGCCTCATACAGGTAGATACACAGGGCCAGTAGGGTGCCAACGAGGGCCACTCCTACAGACACTCTTACCTGCCCCGGCGCGATCATGGGTCAGGTGCCAGTCTTCATCCAGGTAGTAAATGGCACACACACACACGCACACAATTATTCCACATCACAGTACAGTTACAGACAGAAAATTCTCCGTGATACACACACTCTCCTTTTCCCTCCAACACCACCTGCTCCTCCTCTTTCCTCCATGACTACCGCTCCTGCCTCCCTCTCTTTCTCCTCTTTCTACATCCACTACCACCCGCCTCTACCCTCTCCTCCTCCTCCTCCTCCTACATCCACTACCACCCGCCTCTACCCTCTACCTCCTCCTCCTCCTCCTACATCCACTACCACCCGCCTCTACCCTCTCCTCCTCCTCCCAGCTACAAGTGACCTACCTCCACTAAGTATTCTTTCTGTAGATTCACTTAGCGACCATTCCTTCAGGTTGGCAGCGTGGGCTAGGCTGAGGTACTGCTGGCATGGTATCATAGGCTCCAGTTTCCATGAATATATTAACTATCTATCATCCTTCAGCCATATACGAAGATGCCGGAGCTCTGCAGGGAGGGGGGGGGGCGTGTAGAAGGGATGTTGGAAGAGGTGGGATGGAAGAGGAGGAAGGAAAGAGGGAAGGGAAAACGAAGGCAAAATGGAAGGAACAGAAGGAGAGAGGAAAAGGACGGAGGGGAGGGGGAAGGGAGAGATAGACGGAGGGAGGGAGGAAGGAAGTAGGGAAGGGAAGAAGAAAGGAAGGAGGGAAGGAAGGGAGGGAGGGAGGGAAGGGAGGGAGGGAGTGGAGGCAGGGAGGGGGTGTGTGTTGTGGGAAATCTTATATTCAATCTACTCCGGCTGGCAACCCATCACCAGGGAAAACATTGATGGTGAACCTACACGAGATTTATGAAGGATGAAGCTGAAAAATAGATCCCACAAGATATACATGAAGTAGCGAGAGAGAGAGAGAGAGAGAGAGAGAGAGAGAGAGAGAGAGAGAGCCAAAAAGAACAAGAGACAGACTGACAGACAGACAGACAGAGCCAAAAAGAACGACAGACAGACAGACAGACAGACAGACAGACAGACAGACAGAGACAGACAGACAGATAGACAGACAGAGAGAGACAGAGACATTAAACACACGCTAACTCATCCAATATTCATGTTCCACCAGAGACACACACATATGAGGCAGTGCGGTCCCTCGATATTTACATAATGTGATATTCGAACTTAAAGAAAACGAAACCCAGAGCAATAACCTTAAGCAGACGTGGTTTATATTACGTCATAGTTATACTTGTATCAAACATAACCCGTAGTATTGTTAATAAAATAATTAATTAATTAAAATATATTGTGACGACAAATTTATTAATAAAAAGTGAAAATATCTTGACAAATTAATAAAACTTAAAATATTTTAAAAATTAATTTATAAAAAGTCTTTAATAACTTAATTAACACAAACAGAAATAGGTCTTACATATTAATAATAAATAAAGGCATATCTTAAACAAATTTATTAATAAATATAAAAATATATCGAACAAATTATTTAATAAAAAATTAAATGTCTAACAAATTAATAAATAAAAATGTGTAAGAAAATTAAATATATGTCCTCTCCCCATATTAAAAATAAAAGTAGGTCCCATCCATATGAGAAAAGACACTGTACTCGACCACCTTCTCTTCCACAATTGTATAGTTAGCGGCCTACTACCTTCATCACCGGAATCGAACCAGTGACTCTTAGGACGCGGATCGAGTATTGTAACCACTCGAATACCTCTGCCGTTTTTCGCGCACACACACACACACACACACACACACACACACACAGTTGAAAGTTTACACGGCCGTACCGAAAGTTTCTAGGAAGTAAGAATAAATGTTACAAAGTTTCTCGACACGGAAAAAGAAAATAGGAAAATAAATATTCAAGGAGGACCCAAGAACACGCCTTAAGCTGCGGTAGAGCGGTCACGGGTGGTAATGGAAGATAGAGCGGTCACGGGTGGTAATGGAAGATAGAGCGGTCACGGGTGGTAATGAAGATAGAGCGGTCACGGGTGGTAATGAATAGAGCGGTCACGGGTGGTAATAATGGAAGATGGAGCGGTCACAGGTGGTAATGGAAGATAGAGCGGTCACGGGTGGTAAGGAAGATAGAGCGGTCTGGGTGGTAATGAAGATAGAGCGGTCACGGGTGGTAATGGAAGATAGAGCGGTCACGGGTGGTAATGGAAGATAGAGCGGTCACGGGTGGTAATGAAGATAGAGCGGTCACGGGTGGTAATGGAAAATAGAGCGGTCACAGGTGGTAATAAGAAGATAAAGGCGGTCACGGGTGGTAATGAAGATAGAGCGGTCACGGGTGGTAATGAAGATAGAGCGGTCACGAATTGGTAATGGAAGATAGAGCGGTCACGGATGGTAATGGAAGTTTATTTACAGTCTGTTAGGCAGTCAGTCAGTCAGTCAAGTCAATCAGTCAATACAATATATATCCTTGTGTTTTGTAGGAGCCATTCAATAACACAATAACGAAGTACGAACAGTCACATAATAACCCTCAATCACTCAAAAAAACACACACACACACACACACACACACACACACACAAAAACTGCCCTAACAAGGTTGACCACAAAACAACCAGTCTCTCTCCCGCTGTAACTCCTACAAACTTCGTCAACATTTGAGCTGTCACCGGCGCCTATTACTCACAAATTATATCTTCACAAAACTCCTGCAGAAAAATTTATTCTCAGTCTCAACTACTTTATTCTTTCCCTCAAACTTGTATTTTTCTTCTAAAGTAAAAGTTTTCCCTTTTTATAGTATGTTTTTCTTCATGTGGGTTCATGTGTGGGTTTGTGTGTGGGGTTGTGTTCATGTGGGTGGGGATGTGTTCGTGTGTGTGTGGGGTTGTGTTCATGTGCGGAGGGGTTGTGTTCGTGTGTGTGGGGTTGTGTTCATGTGCGGAGGGTTGTGTTCTGTGTGGGTGGGGTTGTGTTTGTGGGTGAGGTTGTGTTTGTGTGGGTGAGGTTGTGTTCGTGTGTGTGGGGTTGTGTTCGTGTGGGTGGGGTTGTGTTCGTGTATGTGGGGTTGTGTTCGTGTATGTGGGGTAGTGTTCGTGTGTGGGGGTTGTGTGTTCGTGTGTGGGGGTTGTGTTCGTGTAGGGGTTGTGTTCATGTGTGGGAGGGTTGTGTTTCGTGGGAGGATTGTGTACATATGAGGAGAGGTTGTGTTCGTTTGTGGGGGAGGTTGTGTTCGTGTGGGAGGTTGTGTTCGTGTGGGGGTTGTGTTCGTGTATGGATGGGTTGTGTTCGTGTATGGATGGGTTGTGTTCGTGTGTGGGGCTGTGTTCGTGTGTGGATGGGTTGTGTTCGTGTGTGGGGTTGTGTTCGTGTGTGGGTGGTTGCGTTCGTGTGTGGGTGGTTGCGTTCGTGTGGGTGGTTGTGTTCGTGTGTGGGGCCTGTGTTCGTGTGTGGGCCTGTGTTCGTGTGGGGCCTGTGTTCGTGTGTGTGGGTGGTAGTGTTCGTGTGTGGGGAGGTTGCTGTTCGTGTGTGGGGGTTGCGTTCGTGTGTGGGTGGTTGTGTTCGTGTGTGGGGCCTGTGTGTTCGTGTGTGGGTGGTAGTGTTCGTGTGTGGGAGGGGTTGTGTGTTCGTGTGTGGGTGGTTGTGTTCGTGTGTGTGGGTGGTAGTGTTCGTGTGTGGGGCCTGTGTTCGTGTGTGGGTGGTAGTGTTCGTGTGTGGGTGGTTGTGTTCGTATGTAGGGGCCTGTGTTCATGGGTTCGATATTGATACTACAGTTATTTGTTATTCCTCAAAATGAAGATGGGGAGTTTGTTTACTGTTTTCGTTTGGGTTTCTGTTGTTGTTGTTTACGAGGAGATTCTATGTTGTGTCTCGTGGCCTATATTAATATGTTGTGTTTCCTCGGTTAAGGTATTCCTGCGCGTCCTCCTTCCTGTGCTTATTCTAATTTGGGAAAACTTGGTTATATATATATTTTTGGAGGGAAAACACACTGTGGTTTTCTTTACTTGCTAATGATTTCCTGTGGTAGTTGGCCACCTTTAGTATTTACTGTAGCCACGAGGAATGAACTACTATGAACGCCACCTAGAGACACTTAACGATGGCCAGTAGAGCGGTGGAGATCTTGGGAGCTTCTTCTCTTACTACCACACAAAAATAAGATGACTAGTACAGCATACCATTGGGGAGGGGGAGTTTTACACCGACCTCATTTTTACAAAGTCACGAAAGAAAGATTTAGGTAATAGTATTTATACCAGACACCTGCTGTCACTGGGGTTCATAGGTATCCAAACTTTGCAACACCACGAAGATTTTAAATAACTACCCCTACTCACCACACACCTTATACAGGACGTCTTGTTCTACCCTTTGCCAAAGCGACGTAAGGAAACTTTTCGAAGGATAAGCGATACTCCTCACCGCTCTGTCCCTCCCGCTGCCCCTTCAGGATACGGCCGGCGGTGACGGTGGAGACTCCCATACCGTCACCCACAAAGAGGATCACGTTCTTGGCATAGCCCTTGGAGGCTCGCCGGGCTGCCAGGATGTCCTCGAGGTGAGATTTGGCCTGATTGTACCAGTAGTCTCGATCTGGAGGAGGAGAGAACAAGGAGGAGCTGGTTAGTGGAGACTCAGTTGCATGTAACATATTGTTGTTATGTTGATTCAGTCGACATTTTTTATATTTAGATGATTGAATGAATTTAATGTGTTGATATGATTCGGCAAATATTTTTTTTTCATAGATTCAATTGCCATTTAATAAATATATTTCAATTAAATGATTCAACAAGTGTTTCTATAGTTGATTCAATACACAAGTTTTAAAAAGTTTCAATAAAAAAAGAAGTATTTCATAATTTTTTTTAAAGAAATGAAATAATATAATTTCTACAATTTCGCGATGGATACAAACGTTACATCACGCTTCAAGGTATACCTTCAAGAAGTGGCTCTGTAAGTGGGGATAAAACTCGAAGCGTTGTGTGTATACTGCAGGTCTCTTATGTAAATGCAATGCACATGACAGACCACTACATAAATTGAACGTGCATGTGTCACAATATTTCCACAACAAGGACAAACCTTTCCCAATCCCCCTCCCCCAACGTCACGCAAGAAGAACACTCCCCCTTCCCCATATTTCTCCCCCACCCAGGCACGAAAAAGACCTTCCTCACCTCCCCTACCCCTTCCCCTCCCTCACCTCATAACATCTCTCAGTTCTGCCGACACTATCTCTCACTCGTTCACCGCCAGAGTAACAGCGTCTGGTCAATTCGTTCGAGGAAGGTGTCGTCATGTCGTGGCCGAGGGAGGTGTTAGGTCGTGGCTGAGGGAGGTGTCATGACGCGGCCGAGGGAGGTGTCATGACACGGCCGAGGGAGGTGTCATGTCGTGGCCGAGGGAGATGTCATGACGCAGCTGAGGTAGGTATCATGTCGCGGCCAAGGGAGGTATAATGTGGCCGAGGAAGATGTCATGACGTGGCCGAGGGAGGTGTCATGACGCGGCCGAGGGAGGTGTCATGACGCGGCCGAGGGAGGTGTCATGACACGGCCGAGGGAGGTGTCATGACGCGGCCGAGGGAGGTGTCATGACGCGGCCGAGGGAGGTGTCAGCCAGAGGTAGGAAGAAACGCTGCAGGATAATATATTCTCAGTGTATCTCAGCCACTCACTGAGACCAGACCACCCTGAGTGTAAACAAGGTCGAGAAGATTAGTCCCCAGTGTAGTTCACCTGGAGCTAAATCACCATAGCGCTGTATGGAGGGCTAGGTTAAATTAGATAAGGACAGATAGGATAGGTTATGTTAAGTTCGGTTAAGTTACATTAGGTTAATTTTTTAAACTTGGTTAAGTTAGGTTAGGTTAAGTTACGTTAAATTAGGTTATGTTGGGTTAGGTTAGGGTTAGGTTAAGTTAGGTTAGGGTGATTAATCTTCAGGTTAATAAGCTGGGGTGTCTAATCTCCATGTGATTCTCAAGGAATACAGAAGCTAAAAATAACATCACGTGGTAATGGGAACTCACACATCCAAACACATATACATACATGGTATCTAACATACACATTCATACACACACATACTGTACATATACAGTCTTTTGGTCTTCCAGTTTCACGTGACGGACAGGAGAGCTACCAGGTAAGATACAGACCACCCACTTTGACGTGTTATACGAGGGAGCTGTCTCGGTGTGTGTTTTATATCCTGACTCACAGCAATATACAAGATGAACTCACCTGGTAAAACATGGTGTGTACGAGCCCTCCTCTACACCTGTATTACACATTTCCATATTCTAGGAGAGAGAGAGAGAGAGAGAGAGAGAGAGAGAGAGAGAGAGAACTTCTACACGTAAACACACACAACTACCAGCGCTACATCGCAATATCCGCTTTCCACAGCTTTTCTCTTGACCTCCACAAAGTCTTATCCTGGGTAAATAACATATACTGTTTGTGATTATATATATATATATATATATATATATATATATATATATATATATATATATATATATATATATATATATATATATTGTTAAGACCGTGTCGTATTTTTCTATTTTTTTTTTTATATATAACATGCTCCCATGTTCCATATTATTCCTGTAATGATGTGTTAAATTTACTATTATATATTCTAGTCACCTTACCCTGTGCTGTTAAGGTTTTAACTGTTATTATTTGTTCAAGCCCATCTTATTTCTTCATTTAGTATTGTAACAAGCATTCTTTCTCTCTAACGACCATCTGCATCGTTAAACGACCCACCTGCTGGTTTTGGGCGGGAATTGGCCCTATATATAGTGGTCCACCAACTGACGGTGTTTAGTTCAGTCCTCTTGTCATACAGTTCACATCCTTTGAGTGACACTCGTCACCTGTTACTTATACTTAATTTATTTGTGTTGTTCCTGTCGCCACCAATGTGGTATATCTATGTGAGTACCTATTTATGTCTCTATTTATGTCCATCAGTATTTCCTTAGTTACATTTAAGTAATTCAGAGTTGTTTCACGTTAGTTAATTTCAGTGTTTGTATTTATATGTTTATGCAGTGTTAACGTAATCCAATGCTTTATTTTTATTTTGATGTTTCGATATTTAGTATCATTTGTGTCTTAAAAGTTTCGATGGTGAATCAATTTGTTGTGACAGCCTACGAGGCTCTTTATTGTGTTAATATTTAATTAATTAAATTCTTAAAGGTTTACTTTATTTATTTATATATATATATATATATATATATATATATATATATATATATATATATATATATATATATATATATATATATATATATATATAACAAAGAAGTATGTCTGTGTGTGTGTGTGTGTGTGTCCGCAAGAGAATCTCGGAAACTACTTTACCTATCTGTAGTGATGATGGTTGGTGTCATATGTAGTGATGATGGATGGTGTTATATGTAGTGATGATGGATGATGATATATGTAGTGATGATTGATGTTGGTATATGTAGTGATGATGGGTGGTGTTATATGTAGTGATGGTGGATGGTGTTATATGTAGTGATGATGGATGGTGTTATATGTAGTGATGATGGATGATGTTATATGTAGTGATGATGGATGGTGTTATATGTAGTGATGATGGATGGTGTTATATGTATTGATGATGGATGGTGTTATATGTAGTGGTGATGGATGATGTTATATGTAGTGATGATGGGTGGTGTTATATGTAGTGATGATTACACAATAAAATAATAACAGTTTAATGCTAAAAATATATACTTTGCTGTACCGTTGTTGTGAAAAACATGGTGGAACTTACATACACCGTCCTACCGTTGCCTAGCGGATTCTGCTAGTGTGTGTGTGTGTATATATATATATATATATATATATATATATATATATATATATATATATATATATATATATATATATATATATATATATATATGCTGATAACCAAGTAAAGACAATGAAATAAATTAAGACTGTGAAACGTCGCCGCGGTTGCCGGAGGATCGGCTTTTTTCACATTTAATTTTTTCAATATTCGCGACCTGAGATCCAGTTTTCCTTCTGTGGAGCACCATCTATTAACCTCTTCCCCCGACCTCTTACTAGTATTGAACTTCAACTGACCAAAGCAGCTTCACCCAAACCTTTTCAAATCTACAACTACAACCTTTATACCTCATGGATCTTGAATCTTCTCTTTATGATGCCATCCCGCTCAAAATATCTCCACCAATTATGACTATTTTTCTTCGTTCCCTATACTGTTCTCCCAACTCTACCAACTATTTGGAACTCTTTGACTATCTCACTTCTTGCCAGGAGTCGTTGCTATCCACACATCCCCAACACCGATATCCTCTAACTAGGGAATTTCAATGGCTCTGCAGGGGATGACCCAGGTGGAGCTGAAGCACTCTCTTTTTCCTTACTTAATGATCTGGAACAAATAATCAAACACCCTACACTCGTTCCTGATCGACACGATCAACTTACTAACATTCTTGATCTTTGTTTTACCTCTAACCCCTCACACAATTCATACTCAATATCTGACCCCTTACGGTCTTCTGATCACAATCTTATTTCTATAAAATCAAACTGGGCACGACCACCTCCCCCACCCCCCTCTAAACGCCAACTATGGCACTACCGGAGGGCAAACTGGGAATTCTTGCGAGAATTCTTCTCCGACTTTCCTTGGGATGAGTGTTGCTTTTCCACTCGGGAAGCCTTGGTATGTGCTGACAGCATTGTTGGGGTTATAAAGAGTGGTATGAGTGCATTTATCCTATCTTCTAGCAAAACTTTCACTTTACAGTCATGGTTTGATCGCTCCTGGTCACTTGCATGTAGGGAGAGAGATAGGACATATCTAGTTACGAAACTATTATCCACTCCTCTTTCATTACTTCAAGGAATCGTAGGGCCAAGCGGAATTTTATAAAAAAGAAAGACCGCTGACCTGACTAACCCTTCTTCTAGTAAATCCTTCTGATCTTTATCCAAAAACATCTGTAATAACTTCTTCACTTCCTCTTTTCCTCCTCTCTTCCGACATGATAACTCTATACCCAACTCTCCCCCTGATAAAGCCAATATCTTTGGCACCTTGTTCTCCTCTAACTCCACCTTAGACGATTCCAACTCTAACCCTCCTGCTCCTGCTCCTCCTACTGAACCTATGCACTTTCCTATAATCTCCACTCGTAGGGTTGCTCGTGTGTTTTCCAGGTTTGATGTGAGTAAGGCGCATGGGCCGGACGGAATACCCCCTCGTGTTCTGAGGGAGTTGTGCTGAAATTCTAGCCCCTGTGCTTGATCGCCTCTTTCTTCTTTGCCTCAAAACCCAAACTTTTCCATCTTCTTGGAGTCATGCCTTGGTTCAGCCCATCCCGAAGAAGGGTGACCATTCTAATCCTTCTAACTATCGCCCCATTGCCCTAACTTCATCCTTCTCTAAGATTTTCGAAACTACCTTAAAGTCTCATTTTCTCCATCACCTTGAACGCTTTTCTCTTTTGTCGGATCACCAGTATGGCTTTCGCCAGGCGAGATCTACTGGTGATCTGCTCTCCTACTACACCCATCTTTGGTCATCCTCTCTTAGGGATTATGGGGAAACTTTCGTCGTGGGCCTCGACATCTCCAAAGCATTTGACAGGGTATGGCACAAATCTTTGCTTTCTAAACTTCCCTCTTATGGTTTCACTCCCCACTCTGTTCTCTAATTTCTAGCTTTCTTGAGAACCGATTCATGGCAGTTGTTGTTGAGGGGTGTTGTCCTACAGGGTTCTGTTCTTTCACCTACTCTCTTCTTTTTATCAATGATTTACCTCATACAACGACAAATTCTATCCATTCTTATGCTGCTGATTCTACTCTTCACTCTTCTTCACATTATTCCCTACCCCGAATCTCAAACTAGATCTGTTTCTAGAGCTGATATCATTTCATCTATCAATGCGGATCTGTTCAGCATCTCCGAATGAGGAGGTAGAAACTTGGTTAAATTCAATAGTAATAAAACTCAATATTTACCAATTACACTTTCTAGATTAGATGTTCTCCCGCCAATCATATTTCAGGATGCAATCATTCGGCCAAGTTCTGCTATCATCAATGCTTCTCTCAGTCAAGCCAGATGCCCAGCTGACTGGAAGACCTCTTATGTATCACCAGTGCCCAAGTCAACCAGCCCACAATCCTTAAATCAGCTACGACCTATTGCAATCACCCCAATACCCAGCCTAATCTGTGAAAGTTTTGTGTTCGACTGGTCTTATGCTGATATTGCAGGAGTCGTAGACTCTCAGCAATTTGGCAATATGAAAACTTCCTCCACCACTCACTGTCTTGTCAGCTTTCTCGATTACATATACCGCCATCTCGAGAAACGAAAAACGTCTGTAGCTGTCGCCTTCATTGATTTCACTAAAGCATTCGACCTAGTCGACCACAATATAATCATCAACAAAGCTATTGACCTCGGGTTTCGGAGAAGTCTTATACCATGGCTTACAGACTTCCTCAGTGACCGACGCCAAGCTGTACGCTTCCGAGGGGCTATCTCCACCTTTCAGTCACTCACCTGTGGCGTCCCCCACGGCACCAAGATGGGACCACTCTGCTTCCTTATGCTTATCAATGATGCCCTAAGAGAAACCCCTGCTCGCTGGAAATATGTCGACGACTCCACCATTGGGATCAGCGTCAACAATTCTGCTCCCGACTATACCGCCCTTCAGGATTTATTGAACAGTCTCCAAAACTGGGCCACCAACAACCACGTCACCATCAACCATACCAAGACCATGGTTATGCACATCAACCTCTCCTCCGACATTGTCCCACCTCCTTCCATTACTTTAGGTCCGAACACACTCCAGGTTGTAGATTCCACGAAGCTCCTCGGCGTCACCATAGACAACAAACTAAATTGGAAACCACAGGTCAGTGAAGTTGTTAAATCCTCCAGTTTCCGTCTCCACCTCCTTCGCCGACTCAAGTCCCTCGGAGTTCCTGCACCCGAGCTCCTCAGTGTTTACTCAACATTCATACTTCCCAAGCTCACCTATGCCTCCCCTACCTGGTCTTCCTCCCTAAATGCCACACAACGTAAACACCTTAGAAAAAGTGCAAAAGAGGGCATGCAAGATTATTCTCTCCTCTCCACATATCAAGAAGCGCTCAACACACTGACCCTTTCGACTCTCACTGACCATCACCACGACCTCATCTGCAAATTTGGTAAGAAGCTTCTGCACCATCCTCGAAACCGGCTCCTACTACCACCTGAGATCCTTAGCCCGAGAATTGCTGTTCGACACCACAACTGCATCCAGCCCATACGTGCACGAACTGATCGCTATAAGAACAGCCCAGTCCCAACCATTGTAAAAAATATCAATAACTTGTAATAAACCAGTGTATTCACTCCCAGTAAATACTACTTCTTGCACTGTCACTATGTTGAAATGCCCTGTAGCTTGAGCTTTTCCCCATCTAGTTATTATATATCTTATTTGTATCACTTATGTTATTTGTATATTATTTGTAATTCGAAACCCATTCCCCAATTATGTAACTGTATATTTTCAGCCTTCTGGCTGCCAAGCTCATTCAATAAACCGTTAATTATTATTATTATTAATTATTATTAAAATAGATATGCTCGGTCTCACCATTTCCTCTA
This sequence comes from Homarus americanus, assembly GCF_018991925.1. NCBI lineage: Eukaryota > Metazoa > Arthropoda > Malacostraca > Decapoda > Nephropidae > Homarus > Homarus americanus. The sequence continues at coordinate 133,747 of NW_024712406.1, forward strand.
ATATGCTATGGAAGCCACACATCCATAACATTATAAAAGCTGCCTCCCGAAAGCTGGGAATGCTGTACAGATGCCGCAGCTACTTCACTCCTGAGAAGTTGCTTCAAGTATATAAGGGATTCATTCGTCCTAACTTGGAGTACTGCTCTCATATCTGGGGTGGCTCTTCTTCTGTCCAACTGTTAGATAGGGTGGAATCGAAGGCATTTCGTCATATTGACTCTCCTCCTTTAGTTGATAATCTTTCTTCTCTTTCTCTTCGCTGCAATGTTGCTTCACTCTCTCCCTCTTAAAGGTAGTTTAACGGGCAATGTTCGGTGGATTTGGCATCCTGTGTACAGTCAGCAAGGCCGTGGGCTTGTAACACTCGTCTTGCCCGCGGTGCCAAACTGTGGAATGCTCTGCCTTTTCCTGTTTCCATACTCTTACAATCTATCTCACTTTAAAATGGTGGTTTTCCTGCATCTTCGTGGTATATATTAATATGGTTTTATTCTTTTGTATTTTTCATTTCATTTTACTCTTATTTTTTCGCCCCCTAGGCCCCGTTGTGGGTCGATGACCTGTGCCCGGGTAGGCTATTTCCCGTAAAAAAAAAAAAATCAATAAATAAAATTATATTTTATATATATATATATATATATATATATATATATATATATATATATATATATATATATATATATATATATATATATATATATATATATATATATATATATATATATATATATATATATATATATATATATATATATATATATATATATATATATATATATATATATATATATATATATATATATATATAAAATCCAGAAACATCCAAAGAAAAAAAATGTCCTCTAGTCAAAGATTGGTAAACTTTGGGTTCACTTTCTCTAAACAGGGAACCCCGAAGTTGGTGAACAACCTCGTTATACCGTACGAACTTTATCAAATCTGTTTCTGATTGATTAAAATTCTCTGTGAAAAATTTAATTATCTTAATTCATATCAAGTATAAATTATCTTTTGTTAGTTTCCTCTTTTTGATGTTCGTTGAAGCAATTATTTTTTTTACTTATTTATTTAGTTTTTATTTAAGGTTCACTGAACAATAAAATTGATCTCTATGCCTTTTTAAGGAAGGAGTTCGGGTTATTAAGCAAAATAATTTTTTTGTGTCGGGAGCAATGAATAATTTCTTTGGTCTTCAAGACCTTTTTTTTTCTTTAACGTTTGACACTAATTAGGTCCTTTAAGAATCATAATCTCTCTCTCTCTCTCTCTCTCTCTCTCTCTCTCTCTCTCTCTCTCTCTCTCTCTCTCTAATAGCACAAAAGAAGCACCTTACTACAAGCCTTCAAAAGGACAACGTCTTTGTTATTCATAAAAGCCTCCAACAGTCTCCCTTTAGCCTTCAATGGCCTTTAGTTTTCAAAGACCAAGGGCTAAGTCAGTCAGTCAGTCAGTCAGTCAGTCGGGTGGTTTGTCAATCATGAAGTCAGTCAGTTATAGGTCAGTCAGTCATTAAATCAGCCAGTCATTTAGTCAGTCCGTCCTTAAGTCAGTCTGTCAGTCATAAAGTCAGTCAAGTCATTAAGTCATCACTTATAAATCAGTCAGTTTTAAGTCAGTTAGCCAGTCATTCAGTCAGTCACTCATTAACTCAATCAGTCAGTCAGTTATTAAATCAGTCCGTTATATGTCAGTCAGTCATTGCGTAAATTATTCAAAAGTGAAAAGTCAGTAACCCCAGTCCCAATGGGCCCCAGTCCCAATGGGCCCCAGTCACAATGGGCCCCAGTCACAATGGGCCCCAGTCACAATGGGCCCCAGTCACAATGGGCCCCAGTCCCAATGGGCCCCAGTCACAATGGGCCCCAGTCCCAATGGGCCCCAAGGTGACCAAACTGGAGACAATTAGAACTGGGGTCCATTAGGTTTTTCTCCCTATCCAACCTCCTCACCCCCCCCTCTCCTTCTCTACCCTCCCTCCCTTCCTCCTACCCTCCCTCCATCCCTACCTCCCTCTCCCCTTCTCTCCCTCCCAACCCTCCAACAATAGGACAATCCACTCCAAAATCTCACTCGATCAACGTCGTTACAGGTGGGTCTCTCTCTCTCCCTCTCTCTTTATCTCTCCTCTCCTCTCCTCTCCATGTCTCCCTTTCAACGCTCTTCTGGTACTCAATTCAACGTTAAATTCTGACTATTCAACGCTGGCATCATTATTATCCTCATCTTCATATTATTTACAAACACCTTCCACTGAGAGGTCTATCCCACGCTTGGATCCTTCCAACACAACGCCACCTCTCACAACGCCACCTCTCTCAACGCCACCTCTCTCAACGCCACCAGTTCCGCTCAAAAAGAGAAATCCCTCCCATTCAACGCCCACAACAACATCACTACCACGCCATAACCTTTTTCCCAACTCAACGCCCACAAAATAATCAATTCGACGCTAAGAATCCTTTTCATACTACTATTCAGCGCCAGTATCCCAAATCTCGTTAGCATTAATTTACCTAAAAAATTCATAAAAAAAAGTATGTATCCAACTTGGTATCTGAAACGATAAATCTGATTCTGATTTAAAGCTCTCCCCACACAGCAAGGAGGGAGGGGATTGGCACCATCTTATATCCTGTTAAAGGTATGTACAGTATATACAGAGAGACCCAGCTGACCTTTCAACCTTTGATATATAATAATAATAATAATAATAACAATAATACAAAAATAAACATCATTTCTATATTAAGGTAAAGTCTAGTCATTCAGGCGGGTTACGAACTATGATACACACTCACACAGCTGACTGGGAGATCCCACTCATCCGCCACGTCCTATCGCGAAGGTAAATATACAGGTAAAAGGAAGGAAGGAAGGAAGGAAGGAAGGTAGGTGTGTGTGCTAGAGAGAGAGAGAGACTCACACCCTCTCCTCACACTTCACTTCCCTTCCCCTTCCCTCTCTTGTATCTTAATTTCTTCCTCAACCTCACTTCCCTCTTTCACAGCTTCTACCTCCTCCTTTCTTTACCTTCTCCTCCCCCTCCACTCACTTCTCTCCTCACCCACTTCGTCTTACCCCAACCCACCCTCCCCTCCCTTTCCTCCCCCTCCCCAATCTTCTCCAACCCTGCCCTTACCCTTCTCTCCCACCCCTCTTCTCCCCCGCCCTACCTGGCTCAGTGCCTGATTGGTGTCTGTCCAAGCCTGGCACTCATACACCTTCCCCCACTCTCCCTCTCTCCCACACCTAACATTCATTACCATACTCTCATTCCTTGTTTTAGTCATCATCTTCGTACAATAGTCAATCATTATCACTATTCCTCGTGTGACTTGTTCATAATAATAATAATAATAATAATAATAATAATAATAATAATAATAATAATAATAATAATAATAATAATAATTCCAGGTGTGTAGTTTCCACTTTGTTAATATATATACTGTACGTGGCTATAATGTCGCCATGTGCTTTTCATTACACATTAAGTAAGATTTAACATGAAAAAACTTCACTCGATAGTACAATAAATTTCTGGTTAAATGGTCAAATAATTTTTAACATCTCGACCCCACCTGAAGAATAACCTGACTGAGTAACATGAATGAATGATGCCTAACACCTGTCTGTGTTATGCTCGCCTCACCATAAACACACGCATTATTATTATTATTATTATTATTATTATTATTATTATTATTATTATTATTATTAGTATTATTATTATTATTATTATTATTATTAGAGTTTAAGGAAGCGCGGCACGTAATGGTCACAGTTAAAACTTCCTTTCTGAGCACAGTTGGTTTAAGTTAGTTATAAGTAGACCTTGGGGGTAAATGTTTTGTTTTAGGTTGTGATAAAATTACATTAAGCAGATCATTCCTGTTTTAAAAGGAATGTAATTAATTTTACTGCGAATTTAAAGGTTTTATTATGAATAGCAACAATATTAAACTGGTTTATACGAGACAATTCTTAGGTTTAATTAAGTGTGAAGAAGCATGACTCATTAGTGTTGATTTAAGCAGGTTTAACGAGACTCTTGAATCCAACAATAAAGTTTTAAGCGACTTTTTACGACACTCTGAAATCAGTGGTGTTGATTTAAGTGAGTTTAAGGAGTAAGTGAAGGGTGGAGGTGGGTGACCCTGTCCTATATACTTCAGATACATCACCCTGGTCGACCCTCTCTCATACTGACTGCCTCACTCGTCTCCAGGCAGAGGGCGTTCAACGGGTTTATTGTCGTGTACAGTGAGATGGGGAGCCGGTGTGTGTGTGTGTGTGTGTGTGTGTGTGTGTGTGTGTGTGTCCTTTGACATCAACTCTATCTTACTCCTCCCAGTTCATTTATTCTTTCTTCAATTCCATGCCTCCTTCCTTTATTATCCTTTTTGATGCTCTCTCTCTCTCTCTCTCTCTCTCTCTCTCCATCCCTCTCTCTCTCTCTCTCTCTCATCCTCCATCCCTCTCTCTTCCTCCATCCCTCTCTCCTCCTCCATCCCTCTCCCATCCCTCTCACTTCCCCCATCCCTCTCATCCATCCCTCTCCGTCTTCCATCCCTCTCTCCTCCTCCATCCCTCTCCATCCTCCGTCCCTCTCAGTCCTCCATCCTCTCTCTCCTCCTCCATCCCTCTCTCCTCTCTCCTCCTCTCTCCTCCTCCTCCCTCCGTCCTCCCATCTCTCCTCCCCTCCTCCTCCATCCCTCTCCCATCCTCTCCCTCCCCTCTCCCATCTCTCTCCTCCTCCATCTCTCCCATCCCATCTCTTTCTCCTCCTCCTCTCCTCCTCCTCCATCCTCTCTCCTCCTCCATCCCCTCTCTCCTCCATCCCTCTCCCTCCTCCATCTCTTTCTCATCCCTCTCTCCTCCTCCATCTCTTTCATCCCTCTCTCATCCTCCATCCCTCTCTCCTCCTCCATCCCTCTCCGTCCTCCATCTCTCTCTCCTCCATCTCTTTCCCATCCCTCTCTCCTCCTCCAATCCTCTCCCATCCCTCTCTCATCCATCCCTCTCCCATCCCGCTCTCCTCCTGCATCCCTCTCCCATCCCTCTCACCTCCTCCATCCCTTTCCTCCATCCCTCTCTCCTCCTCCATCCCCTCTCCGTCCTCATCCTTCTCCGTCCTCCACCCCTCTCCGTCCTCCATCCTTCTCCGTCCTCCATCCTTCTCCGTCCTCCACCCCTCTCCGTCCTCCATCCTTCACCCGTCCCTCTCTCATCCATCCTCTCCCACCCCCTCTCTCCTCCTCCTCCATCCCTCTCCATCTCCATCCCTCTCCCTCCGCCATCCCTCTCTCCTCCTCCATCCCTCTCAGTCCTCCATCCATCTCCCATCCCTCTCCTCCTCCATCCCTCTCCCATCCCTCTCTCCTCCTCCATCCATCTCCCATCCCTCTCTCTCCATCCTCTCCCACCCCACTCCTCCTCCATTCCTCTCCCATCCCTCCTCACCTCCTCCATCCTCCTCCTCCATCCTCTCCTCCATCCCTCTCCGTCCTCCCGTCCCTCTCCTCCTCCACCCCTCTCCACCTCCATCCTCTCCGTCCTCCCTCTCCGTCCTCCATCCTTCCATCCCCTCCACCCTCTCTCCTCCACCCTCTCCCATCCCTCTCTCTCCATCCCTCCCCACCCTCTCTCCTCCTCCTCCATCCTCTCCATCTCCATCCTCTCTCCCTCTCCATCCCTCCTCCTCCATCCTCTCTCCTCCTCCATCTCTTTCCCACCCCTCTCTCATCCTCCATCCCTCTCTCCTCCTCTCATCCTCTCTCTCCATCCCTCTCTCCTCCTCCATCTCTTTCCCATCCCTCTCTCCTCCTCCTCCATCCCTCTCCTCCTCTCCTCCCTCTCCCTCTCCATCCTCTCATCCCCATCCCTCCCTCTCTCTCCCCCTCTCCCATCCCTCTCCTCCTCCATCCCTCCCTCCTCCTCCCTCTCCATCCCCCTCTCCATCCTCCTCCTCCCTCCCTCTCCCCTCCCTCTCCATCCCTCCTCCTCTCTCCTCCTCCACCCTCTCTCCCTCCTCCTCCTCTCTCCTCCTCCCCCCTCTCTCCTCCTCCATCCCTCTCTCTCCTCCTCCCTCCTCTCTCTCCCCTCCTCCACCCCTCTCTCCTCCTCTCCCTCTCCTCCTCTCTCCTCCCTCTCCCCTCCCTCCCTCTCCTCCTCTCTCCTCCTCCATCCCTCTCCCTCTCCTCCATCCCTCTCCCTCCTCCATCCTCTCTCCTCCTCTCTCCTCCTCCATCCCCTCTCTCCTCCTCCATCCCCTCTCCCAGTCTCCTCCTCCATTCCTCTCTCCTCCTCCTCCATCCCCTCCCTTCCTCTCTCCTCCTCCATCCCTCTCCCATCTCCGCTCCTCCTCCATCCCTCTCATCCCCTCCTCCTCCGTCCCTCTCTCCTCCTCCATCTCTCTCATCCTCCATCCCTCTCTCCTCGTCCATCCCTCTCCGTCCTCCATCCTTCTCCGTCCTCCACCCTCTCCGTCCTCCATCCTTCACCCATCCCTCTCTCATCCATCTCCCACCCCTCTCTCCTCCTCCATCCCCTCTCCATCTCCATCCCTCTCTCCTCCATCCATCCCTCTCTCCTCTCTCTCTCCTCCTCCATCCCTCTCCCATCCCTCTCTCCCTCCATCCCTCTCCATCCCATCCCCTCTCCCCTCATCCATCCCTCTCCCCCCCCTCTCCTCCTCATCCTCTCCCATCCCTCTCACCTCCTCCATCCTCTCCTCCATCCTCTCTCCTCCTCCTCCCTCTCTCCTCCTCCATCCCTCTCCCTCCTCCATCCCTCTCCCATCCCCTCCTCTCCTCCTCCATCCCTCTCCCATCCCGCTCTCCATCCCTCCATCTCCTCCTCCATCCCTCTCCCTCCCTCCTCCTCCTCCATCCCTCTCCTCCTCCACCCCTCTCCGTCCTCCATCCTTCACCCATCCCTCCTCATCCCTCTCCACCCCTCTCTCCTCCTCCTCCCTCTCCCCCTCTCTCCTCCTCCTCCCTCTCCTCCCTCCTCCCTCTCTCCTCCTCCATCCCTCTCTCTCCTCCATCCTCCTCCATCCCTCTCCCCCTCCCTCCTCTCCCCTCTCATCTCCTCCACCCTTCCTCTCCCATCCTCCATCCCTCTCCCATCCCTGCCTCCTCCTCCATCCCTCTCCCATCCCTCTCTCCTCCACCCCTCTCACCTCCTCCATCCCTCTCTCCTCCTCCACCGGTCTCCGTCCCCCATGGTCAAGACATAACATGTTGGAAGAGGAAACTAGATTATTTGATGAAGTCATTGTAAACCTGTGCGGCACCCTGTTGTGTTGTGGTGTGGTGTGCTGTGCTGTACTGTACTGTACTGTGCTGTGCTGTGCTGTGCTGTACTGTGCTGTGCTGCATTGTACTGTGCTGCTGGTGTTTGTGTTGTGATTACATAAAATGACAATTCAACAGCCAAAACAGAGGATGCAAGCTGTAGGTGTGTTGCGTTGCGTTGCGTATAAGAAAAGATAGTATCAACGAGTGTCTCCAGCCTGCCGCGGGTGTAGGTTGGACTTGGTGGTCGGGTCTTGTGGGTCGAACAGGTAGGTCGGGTGTGTAGGTCGGGCAGGTAGGTTGGGCTTGTAGGTCTTGCATGTAGGTCGGGTGTGTTGGTCGGACGTGTAGGTCGGGTGTGTAGGTCGGGTATGTAGGTCGGGTGAGTAGGTCGGACGTTTAGGTCGGGTGTGTAGGTCGGACGTGTAGGTCGGAAGTGTAGGTCGGACGTGTAGGTCGGGTGTAGCTCGGGTGGAGCTCGGGTGAGGTCGGTGATGTAGAAATCCAAATACTAAACCACTTTTTCTCTCCTCGTGTCATGTTGACCTCTAACGTTTGTTTTGATTTGGTTTTCGGTTATGGAAGTTTTGGAAGAGTAAGGGGGGAGGGAAGAGGAGGAGAAGAGGAGGGGAGAGGAGGGGAGGAAGGAGGAGGAGGGGAGAAGAGAAGGGAGAGGAAGAGGAGGGCGAGGGAAGAGGGAGGGGGAGGGAAGAGAGGAGAGGAAGAGAGGGGGAGGAAGAGGGAGGGGAGGGAAGAGGAGGGAGGGAGGGAAGAGAGGGGTGAGGGAGAGGGAAGAGGAGGGTGAGGGAAGAGGAGGAGAGAGGGAATAGGGAGGGGAGAGGGTAAGAGGAGAGGAGGGAGAGGAAAGAGGAGGGGAGGGAAGAGGAGAGAGAGAGGAGGATGAGGAGAGAGGAGAAGGAAAGGGGGAGGAAAAAATGAGGAAGATGCGGAGGGGAAAAAGAGGATGAAAAGAAGGAGGTGGAGGAAAGGGTGATGAGGAGGAAGAGGGAGGAAGACGAAACGGGGGAAAAGGAGGACAAGGGGAGAATGATGAAGAGACGAGGAGGAAGAATAAAGGGAGACGGAGGAGGCAAAAAGGGATAGGGAGATTTTTTTAGTTTAACAAATTTATTGGCAGAGCTTGTAGTACAGTTTGCCTTCTGAGTAATTCAGTCAGGTCTTGACACTGAGGGTGGTATCACTTCTCACTGTCACGCAGGACAGAGGTTCACACACAAAGAAATACATCATATTCATTAACAACTATAAATGTATATAGGTCAGATTCATATGGGTAATGTCACTGTTCACTGCCATGCAGGACAGAGGTTCGTACACAAAGAGTTGCACCATATTCATTGACAGTACATATACATATACGTAAAAACACACACACACACATATCCTTGACCACCGAAGGGTCAAGACGTACCTGGCGCTCCTCTGGGATCAGCCAGGTCAACTATTTAGTTGGCCCATACCAACTCCCTCCCCTGAACCCTCCTCCCCACCGGAATATCAACAAGTTCTCGCCAGAAGTTACTATTTCATTTAGGAAAGGAATGAAACCAGTGTTAAACAGAGGTGAACAGTGGTGAACAGTGCCTAAGTCAGTGAGAACAACTCAACAGTAACAGTCGTACCCAAGTTAACCTTCACACAGTGAGGTCCCAGGTACCCAGTGATAACGGTCCGTGAGACCCAACAACCAGTGATGTGTTAATCCGTCTACGATAGGAAGGCCTGGGACCACACCTCACTCATACAACACCATCTGTGAGGGAATTACTACACCACGTCAGGTCCCTCATAACACCATCTGTGAAGGAGTTACTACACCACGTCATGTCCCTCATAACACCATCTGTGAGGGAATTACTACACCACGTGATGTCCCGCATAACACCATCTGTGAGGGAATTACTACACCACGTGAGGCCCCTCATAACACCATCTGTGAGGGAATTACTACACTACGTGTTTGCTGTTCAACACCTACAATAATCTGTATGTTCACTGTATGTTCCTTTACCTTTCTCTAATGAAGGCTTTTGTTAAACCACCAATGTATGTAATAAGTCATTTATGTCCAATGTATATTTTCAGCCTTCGGGCTGCAGAACTTTTTCAAGAAACCGTTAATTATTATTGTTATTATTATTATATACATACATATACGTATATACATGCACATATACACGTACATGCACATATACATGCACACATACATACATAAACGTCGGTCAGATTCATGTGGGTAATGTCACTTTCCACTGCCAAGCAGGACAGAGGTTCGTACACAAAGAATGCATCATATTCATTGACACTATATATAGGTCAGATTCATGTGGGTAATGCCATTGTTCACTGCCACGCAGAACAGAGGTTCGTACACAAAGAAGGAAATACATTACATTCACCACCAGCATATATAGGTCAGTGGATCACATACATTGGAGTCATATTCTAATTGAAGACTAATCAGTGTGGGCTAGCAAATTTGGGATAAACAGCAAGAATGTCCTCAAGCACACCTGATTCAATGAAGTAATTACATAGTTCAAGATACAATAAGTCAGGTGGCCTGAAGTCTTTGACAGTGTCACATTCAATAATATAGTGTTCAAGTGTATGCTTTAAAGGTTTATCAAAAAGTTTACATGCTGAGTGTTCCGGTATGGGTACAGCGTCACTAACTTGCCAGATGTGTCTGTATCCTAACCTAATTCTGGCCACGACTACATCACATTGTCTGGTTCTGTCCTTATGCTGGCCATACCGGTACCTCTTGTTACAAAATTTGTCATATTTACTAATGCTACAACTGTCAGGTCTCTCTGCATTTCTCACGTCTTCTAGATCAGAGTTCATGATTCTTACTTGAATGTTTTTAATTACAGCATTGGACAGACCAAGGTCGCGGTCAACATTTTCTTCCTTACATGCCTCATTGGCCAGACTATCAGCACGGTCATGATACCTGATTCCAACATGGGACGGAATCCACACAAATTCGATACGAAAGTTGTTCTCATTGGCAGTTATCACATTCCTTTTAATATCACATGCAACTTTAGACATAGAGCCTGACGGGCTGTTCATTGATTTCAAAGCACTTTGAGAGTCACAGAATATCACCCCACCTCCATTTTCTTTGAGGTAGTCTGTGGCTAAGTAGATTCCAGTTAGTTGAGTTTGTGTTGTGCTGGCCCAGTTGTTCAGCCTTTGTTTGTTTGACACTATCATCTCGTTTTCTTTATATGTTACAATTGCACAGCCTGTTCTACCAGTGTTTGTCTGCACAGAACCATCAGTAAAAGCAAAACATTCACTTGATTTAATACTCTCTATGTGTCTGTTTATAGTTTCTAGTGTGACACATCTCACCACATCGGTGTTTAACATTTGCTTACTACCAACAGGAGTGTAATTAATAGGAACTGATATGTCCAGCCAAGGAGGAATGGCATTAATAGGTTCGTCTGGGGTGATTGGGACATTCAGTTTCAGGAGATCTGCAACACTTTTATGAAGCCACGCCCCAAAGAGAGTCTTTTGTGGAAGGTTGGCGAGATGGTCGGGATTACTTAGATAGAACATCAACTCAGTTTGAGTTGTAGTTTGAGAACCATTGTTCTTCAAAACTTTGACACAAAACATGGTATTAAGTAGGGCTATCCTCTCAGATACGGAGGGCAGTCCGAGCTCTTTCCTCATGTTTACAATTCTGGTTGATTTTGGGCAACCTAGGATGATGCGCATGGCTTCATTTTGCACTACCTCAAGGCTGTTGAGTTGTTTAGGCGGAATAGTCACAAGATGGAGAGCATGATAGTCAACTACAGAACGAATGAAGTGAAGATAGAAAGTACGAGCATAGGTGATGTTAATTCCATAGCCCTTGCCAACAAGGGTTCTGAGGGGTTTAATGCACTGCATTAGTTTGTCACGAAGGTTGCTGACAAAGTTTGCATCATTCACACAAATTCCAAGATATTTATAGGAGCAACATAGTTCCAAGGGCATGCTGTTAATGTTATAGTCAAGAGGCAGAGGGTGAGCAGGACGAGGATTGAGGACCCTCGTCTTGTCAACAGATATTATGAGACCGCATTCAACAGTTCTCCGAGCAAATACATCCAGCAAGGCTTGGAGCCTGAGTTTGGTTCGTGTCATAATGCAGATATCATCAGCATAGCATATTACGGCTTCGTTTGGCTGAACTGGAATGTCAGCAATAAGCTTGTGCATCAGTATATTAAAGAGCATAGGACTTAACACTCCTCCCTGAGGCGTGCCCAGCTCAAATGATCTCATTCTGGTACTTTTAACTCCCCTAAACAGAACACTGGCATACCTGTTGGACAGATAACCCTTTATCCATGTCAGGAGGTTACCTTGTATGCCAAAATTAGCTAGTTGCTCAAGTATAATGTCTCTATTAGCTACATCAAAGGCTGATTTAAGGTCTATGAAGACTGTTTGTGTCTTATCTTTTGAGTGAACAAGATATTCTGCAAAGCATGTCTGTGTGCTACGCCCGGGCATGAACCCGTACAGATTAGGGGCGAGTTTGTCTTTGACTTGAAACATGAGACGGTTTAGAACAACTCTTTCAAGGACTTTACACATACAGGATGTAAGTGAAATTGGCCTGAAGTTTGGAGAATTAGCTTTAGGGATTGGAACTATGTTTCCATGAGTCCATGTCTTAGGCAGAATACCCTGTGTGAGGCTCATTTGATACAGGTCAAGCAGTGGATGGTTAGGGATCTCATTCAACAATCTCAGGGTGTTATAGGTTATGCCATCCTCACCAGGGGAGGATGACTCACCTTTCATTAGTGCTGTTGTTAGTTCGTGGTGCGTTATAGGAAACTGGTCGGTAAGGTCTGGTGAGGAACAGGCTATTTCAATATTGAAACCCCTATTAATGTGTGAGGTGTTAAGATATTGTTGTATGTCAGGAGGCAGGGAAGTGATTCGTGACACACTAGACCATTGGTCTAATAGCATGTCAGCATATTCTGCAGGGCTGTGATGAAGCTGGACTGGGGTGGGTGACTTGGTAATGGCTCTAATTTTGTTCCACATTTCTGCTAGAGTGGTTGTTCTATTAATCCCCTGTAAGAATTGTTCCCAATAGGTGTTTCTCACCTGACCTTTGAGTTCACGAAATTCTCTGTTAGCTTTGAGGAATGCCAAAAGGTTATCACTAGTTTTATTTTGCTTATAAGTGTTGGCAAGCTGTTTTACATTCTCCTCTCCTTTGGTGAGGATGGGGTCATGTGTCCACAGAGGTGGTTTAGTGCTGCCCCCCTTCCTCCTTGACTTAACCCAGGTGGTATAATATGTGGTAATGACATTTACAAGATCACAGCAAAATTCATCCACTGACCCAGGTGTATATCCAGCATACCATCTGTAGATGTAGGCCTTGAAGTGCAGTTTAAGATTATCTGGGATGTTAATTCTGAGCTTAGGATGGGGTTCACACTTGACATCAGCAACAGTGTATTCAGTAAGTATTGCATAATGATCACTGACTAGGTGGTCTGAGATGACCTTAGCCTTGACATTACTGTCTACTAGGTTATACCCAATCACATAATCAAGTCTGCCCCCCATCAGATGTGTCACTTTGTCTGTGTCGTATACAGTGATATTATGATTATTGATGTAATTCACGAACACCCTCCCATTAGAGTTACACTGGACATCACCGAGGACAGTGTGACGAGAGTTAAAGTCACCCATACACAGCATAGCATTGTTACCTGATGGCTTTGGTAACACGTCCGCTCGCAGTTCATTACACCGAACATAGATGTTATACAGCGAAAATTGACTGTTTGCTGTCTTTACTGTAAATTGTTGATGGTGAATACTTTCATCATTGTGAGTTTTAATCCATTTACAGACCAGACCATTCTTTACATATGTGAACAGGCCACTTCCTGCTCCACTATTATATGCTGTAAACCCAGCTATCCTGGGTGCAACTTTCTTCTGGGTGCTGGACGTGTAAGGTTCTTGTAAGCCAATTACATCAATGTCAAAAACTTTAACAAACCATTGTAGATCATTAATTCTGCGATTAACACTCCGGATGTTCCATGAAATGAACCTAAGCGTTCGTGTTACTTTTCCCACCTTGAATTTAACGTAGAGAGTCGCACGCTGGCTTCATAGATCAGCCTGACCAATAAGCTGACCCTTCCAATTTCTGTACCTCTGGATTTCCTGATAATGTTCTTCACAGCCCTTATTCCAGTAGGATTTTTATACGCGGGTTCCTTCATCAGTCCCGCGAGTTCCTTCTCCGCAAACAATGGAAAACTTACAGGGTCATGAACAGTCTTCAGACCTGAGACTATTATAGAGACCACGCTGGCAGTCTGGGGCTCATTCTCCCCATCCATGCTTCCATCACTATCGGTCTCGCTCTGGCTACTCACCCTCAAGTTGGCATCATTATGAGAGGAGGCACGAGCTCCTTCAGAAGCTCCACTAACACTATCACTGTCATTGTTCACTGGTACACTTACTTGGCAGGCTTTAACCTGACCTGCATTGGCTAACGAAGGATAGTCACTGTGCCTGTTGACTTCAGGTGGTGGAGGCGATCCGGCCGCATTGGCATCACTGAGTGGGACACTGCTATTTTGGCTGGAGGCGACCTCCCAGGACAACTGGGGTGCAAGGCCGTCACACCCTCCTCCCTGGACCTGGGACACTGCCCCCTGGGTGGGGAGGTGTTGCTGTTGATTTCAGGCGCTGGAGGCGACCCCACAGTGTTGCTGTTGGCATCACTGAGTGGGACCGCTTTTATGGGTGGAGGCGGGCTCCCAGGGCAACCTGGATGCCAGGCCGTCACACCCTCCTCCCCGCACCTGTAACACTGCCTCCTGGGTGGGGAGGTGTAGCTGTTGATTTCAGGCGTTGGCGGCGACCCTGTAGCGTTGGCGTTGGCGTCACTGAGTGTGACCGCTATTGTGGGTGGAGGCGGGCTCCCAAGGCAACCTGGATGCCAGGCCGTCACACCCTTCTTCCTGCATCTGGCACACTGCCACTCAAATGGGGGGTCCTGCTCTCTCCCGTCCTGAGAGGCACCTTTCATGATGGGGCAGCTGCTTGTGCTATGCATTCCTGCGCAGTAGCCGCAGGTGGCTGGCTTGTGACAGTATTTCGCCACATGATTGACCCCAAAGCAGTTGTAGCACACCACAGGGGGAGGAGTCCACCGACTGATGTTACTAGGGGTACCGTACATGCTGCCAAAGAAACTGTACTTCTCAGGAGGTGGTTCCTTCCTTTTCCAAACAATGATGATCCTACTAAGTTGTGCACCATCCTTATAAAGTCTTCTTGCACTATGGACGCCCTGAAGTGACAGAGCTCTCTTGGGGGGAATAGAGGAACAAGAAGGAGGAGAAGGAGGTGGAGGAGGCACAAGAGAAGATAAAAATGATGGCGAAGAAAAAACGAAAAACTACGAAGAAGAATAAGGAAGGGAAGAATAAGCAGAACAAGAAAAAAAATGTTATGAAGAAGTAGTAGACGAAAGAGGGAGAGATGGAGAAAACGAATAAGGGTGAGATGAAAGAGTAACAAAGAGGGTGAGAATGATAAGAGGAAAACGATCAAGAAAAAAAATAAAAAAAATATGAATAAATAAAGAAAAATATAATTCATGTGGAAATAAAAGGTCGTGGGGCTAAAATAAGGCCAGTAAGGGTCATCTGACTCAAATTAAGATCAACTCAGGTGCTCGTAAAATAAGTGACCTACCATGAGCAATAATTACAGGTGAGAGGATTACTATTCCCGTGTGTCAAGAGTGCCATTAGTACCAGGGAGAATTGCTTGTATTTTTTTTTTATTTTAACAATTTTCCTTTTCCTTTTTCCTAAGCTTTTATTTTTCATTTACCTATTTAATTTTTTCTGTATTTTTTGCCGATATTTTTATTGTTTTTACTTATTTTTGTTTTATCTATTATACACTTTCTTGCTAATTTTCTTTTGTCAATAGACTAATAATGAAATAAGACAACAGACACTCGTAAAGCATCAGCATTAATAAACAAAAAATTAATTAAAAAAAAAAAATAAAATCGCAAGACTTAAAGAAAAAAATTACTATAATTTTAGAAAATAAAAAGTGAAAGAAAATCAGGAAAGCTAATGTGATCACAAGGTAATTAGCGTCAAGTTGCCATACCTATTAAATTAATACCTGAACTTATTGCCATACCTATTAAAATAATTAACTAAGATTATTGACATACCTGCGAAAGTTATAACCTAAGCTTATTGCCATAACTGTTAATTACCTAAGATTATTGCAATGCCGGTTAAAGTTATTACGAGAAGAGCATTAACCCCATCTAGTTAAGAGACATTAACTTGTAAATACTGTACCTTGCCCTACCAATGCATGTTAAAAAGAAAATCCTACACTCTAGCGACATGTAAGAGCTTGACCTTCTGTGACCCTTTGACCTGACACACACGGCAATTCTAGAGGTCACGATAAGCTACAAAAAACTATAATCATTGCAGTTTTTCTTTTTGTTTTATCGCTCCTGAGTTATACATCGGACATACTTAACTTAATATAGTGGGAAAAAATTATCTTTAACGGAACTCCAACTCTCATATATAGTTCATCATATAGTCTCCCATATGGTCCGTTATAGAGAGATTTTACATATACTGGACTACCCTCTCCCTGTTAGTCCGTTATATAAAGGTTACACGGTAGTGTAAAATTTACTCAAAGTTGTGACCTTTAATTTTAAACTTTGACCTAACAAAATTTCCAACTCCGTATATACACCTGTATATATAACACAATCATCTCAAATTTAATGTCCTTATTTTAGATTTAAACAAAAATAAAGTTCACCTGACGAATAACCACCCTGATGTTAACCTAACCTTACACCTCACCTCACCTAACACTAACCTAACCAAACCTAACCTAACCTAACCTTACACCTAACCTAACACTGACCTAACCTAACCTAACCTAACCTAATACTAACCTAACCTTACACCTCACCTCACCTAACACCAAGCTAACCCAACCCAACCTAGCCTAACCTAACCTAACCTAATACTAACCAAACCTTACACCTCACCTAACGCTAAGCTAACCCAACCTACCCAATCCAACCTACCCATGTGAAATAACTTGGGCTAATCTTCAGGTGATACACAACAATTACAAGTCGCTAACCACCCGAGTGCTGACAGGTGAGTGACGTCATGAGGGTTTACCTGGTTTGCGGTTTGTTAATTCATTTACCTGTTTGTTTTTATTAGTATTTTTTTTTCTCACTGTTTGAAACCTTTTCTCGCGACACGACAGGACACACAATACATATACAACCAGCCCAGCCCAGCGCAACACAACACAACACAACACAACACCACCTGTCATCCTCACTGCAGCAACATCAGAACATCAAACGATACAAACGACAATCTTTAGAACTCTCAGTCACTTCATCCTCCTGATCCCTGGCTCTCAACCCAAAAAATACAAACTATAAAACAAGCTGGAGAGAATTACAATACCATATTACAAACTCAGAGAAGGAGGGAAAGAGTAGCTCATAGCGGAGTGAGTGAGTGAGTGAGTACTGGTCGCTGGCACAATACGGCGGTGAACAACCATTAAGACAATACAAGCATCAATATTGTGTAAGATAACAGAGGAGCGTAAATAATAGAAACGTAGGAGGGAGGGCGGGAGTGGTGGGGAGAGGCGGGGAGAGGAAAGGAGAGGTGGGGAGGGGGAGAGGAGAAGAGAAGTGGTGGGGAGAGAAGAGAAGATGGAGGCGTGGCGAGAGGAGAGAATAAGAGTGGTGAGGAGAGGAGTGGTAGTGAGGGCAAGAGAGAGGAGAGGGAGTGATGGGGGGAGGAATGATGGAGTGGGAGGAGGGGGGCAGGACGAGAGGACCGACCTTAATGAGGATATACGAGGGTTGGGTCATTCTGAATTAACACTGTTACCAATTACAAGTGACACTGAAATTCACGTCATATATTCAGGGATAAATGTTAAAGGTGTAGTCGACCCAGGGGTGAATGACGGTACATGGGTATAACTACAGTTACAGGTAAGCGGTACAGTTTCAGGTACAACTAAAAAAAGAGTAGAAAACAAGTACAAATATATCCACAGACATAATTTCAAGTGTAGATACAGGTACAGGTACAAATACAGGTACAAATACAGGTACAAATACAGGTACAAATACAGGTGGATGTACACAGCCACATTCATTAGCTCTGAAGATAAACAACATGATGTAAACAAACCCAGTCATGTATACAGCCAGAAGGAACAGCAAGAACACACACACACACACACACACACACACACACACACACACACACACGATAAACTGTGGTAAGAAAACAAAGGAAAATAACAAAGGAAAGGAGAACAAGTGAGAAGATATGTCAAAAGGAAGTAATTAAGGATATATAAAGAAATAAAAGAATGGAAATAGGAAGAAATATTTGATAACGAACGTAATTGAAATTGTAATTAAGGCAATATGAATAAAAGTAGGAAGTATCGTAATATATCAACAACATCAGTAGTTAAAGGAATAATTAATGAAAGTAGGGTCTAAAACATAAAACAATGAACAAAAGTACACAGAAAATATATAGGAAATCTATAACAAAAAGTACTGAACAAAAATGGACAGATATAAACAAAAGTGACAAATAAAAGTATTAATCATAAAACACAATTTTAAACACAAATAACATGAGAGGGAATAAAATAACAGAAGCAGAAAAAAGTAGAGAATAAAATAACAAAAGTAGAAAAAATAGAAGATAACAGAAGTAAAAAGTAGAATTGAAAGCAATAAAATAAAAATTAAACCAAGAAAAAAAAGGACAAAAATATAAAAAATAACAAAAAACCTATAATAAAAATAACAAAAACACTAAACAAAATAACAAAAATAATTAAATAAAAGTTGGGGTGAATAAAGTGCTAAATAAAGACCAAGTGTTTCCGCCTGAGGAAGACTGGCAGTGGCGAGGCTGGACAGTGATCGAAGGACCTCCCGATTAACAACTTCCGCCCGGAACTGCTGCATGTGGCACTCTCTGGCACCTCTTTGGCACTGCGGGAGTTGGAGAGTGGGATTGCCTGGGCGTGAGGAGTGGGGTGGTGCGGAAAGTGGGATAGAGTGGGAAAGTGGAAGTGTCGGAAAACAAGATTGAGTGGGCGTGGGGAGTGAAAATTATGTGTGTGGTGTGAGGAGTGGGATTGTGTGGGCGTGAGAAGTAGGATTGTGTGGGCGTCAAGAGTGAGACTGAATGGGTGTGAGGAGTGGGATTGTGTGGGCGTGAAGAGTGGGATTGCATGGGCGTAAGGAGTGGGACAGTGCGGGCGTGAGGAGTGGGACAGTGTGGGCGCGAGGAGTGGGATTATGTGGGCGTGAAAAATGGCAATGTGTGGGTGCGAGGAGTGGGATTGTGTGGGCGGGAAGGGTGGAGTGGTATGGAAAGTAAGACTGTGGACGTGAGAAGAGATTAAGCACTAAGCTATAACTGGGTACCTAAGTTTACAGTTGATGAAGTGAAGGTGGTCGTGTGCAGTGCCGGCCAAAATGCCTCCTCGTACACACAGAAAAAAAACCTTAGTATTTTGTGTAGAAGGATTGACCCGAAAAATAAAGAGCGATGGATTGCACACTACCAAGGAGGATTTGGAGATTTGGGATTTACAGATTTACAGATTAGGGACATGAATCAGTGAGGCAAGAGTGCGAGATTGGGTATTGGCAGCCATAGTTGACGAGTGGAGGTTAACGACTCGTGTGTGTGTGTGTTACCACTGGAGGGGGCAGTCGTGCCCCTCAAAATACAAACAACTAATTCCCTATCTCAACACCTCAAACGAAGGCAGAAAAAAAATGCGTCAAAATTAAACTAAGATCATTTATCTTCCACAGACCAACTACGGAACGTCTTAAGCTTTTAGCCTCAAGAACTACGATACGACTCACCTGGAGTATAAACACCTACCACATGTTAATTAAGTGGGACTTGAAATACAACCTACAAGAATTGAAGTCTGATGGAAGGAATGGATGGAATTGAATCACGTAATAAAGGTGTTTGCACCCCTCCCTCCCCCACAAAAAACACCTTATAGTGGAGAAAGGGTAGGAGGGAGTGTGGGGAAGAGAGGGAGGGAGGGAGGGTGGGAGGATGGGGGGGAGAGGAGGGGAGGAGGGAGGGAGGGAGGGAAGAAAGGCAAAGATAAAAAAGAATGAGGGAGGAGAGTCTAGTCAGTGATCAATCGTGTACATGGATGGTGACCAAGAGAAGAGAAGAGAAGAGAAGAGAAGAGAAGAGAAGAGAAGGGAAGAGATGTTGTGGTACTCGCTGTGTTGACGGAGGTTTCGCCGAGACGACAAAGGTAAACAAACTGCCGGGACAGAGTATACCAGCGCGTGTGTTATGAAACCATCATCGTCTTCATCACCATCTTCTCTGAGCTCCTGTTGTGGGTGTGGAGGAGGGAGGAGATGTTCTTGATGTCTTGGAGGAGAATGGAGGAAGGAGGAGGAGTCATTGGTGTCTTGAAGGAGGAATTGGAAGGATGAGCCTGGAGGGAGGAGGAGGTGAAGTAGATGTCTTGAAGGAGAATGGAGGGAGGAGGAGGTGAAGTAGATGTCTTGAAGGAGAATGGAGGAAGGAGGGGATATTGTTGATGTCTTGGACGAGTTTGAAGGAAGGAGGAGGAGTTGTTAAAGTTGTTGTGGAGTTTGGAGGAAGAATGAGTTTTTAATGTTTTGCATGTAAAGAAAGAGAGAGGAGTTGCTGATGTCATGGAGGAGCTGTTGATGGTGGCGTCTTGGAGGAGGGTGAAGAGAGCATGACATGTCTTCCTGGCATTGGAAATAATTTTTTTTTATTTCAATTATTTATTAGTCTCTCTCTCTCTCAAGACAAACCTGAAAAAATACCAAATCGACCCCCTCACCTGGGAGACGATTACTTCACACCGTAACGCTTGGAGGAGCATCACATGAGAAGGCGTCAATACTTTCGAGTTAACCCGACTACATACCGAGACAGACAAACACCAGCGCCGGAAAGACGCTTCTGCCGCCCCTCCCACACTAAATGTGGCCCTCCATACGTGCAACATCAATGGACGGCCCTGCCGGTCCCATATCGGCCTCTCGAGTCACCTCAGAGCTCACCAACGAAGGTGACATCACTAATAATTCATATCATTCTGTCATCGTTGGATAATTATACTAGATTCCGAGTGAAGAGCAAAGTAGTAGAGGTGTGTGTGTGTGTCAAACATAGGATGGTGAAATGCGTCTAGAGTGGCAGCTTTATGTTAGTGTTAAGGTGCAAGCATTGCTTGCTCCCTCTCGCTTTCAGCTGCCGCCGCTGGCTAGCCCTCGTAGCGAACAGGGAAGCAACATGCATAAGTCTTCCCCTGCCAGTGCACAGCCTCCTCACCATCAAGACTCCCGCTGTGCCTCCTCGTGGCAACACACGGTAACTGGGTGCCGGCCCAGGCTAAATCAGCATGGATCTCGGAATAGCAGTGGGCCCCAGAGGGACGGCGAATAGGCCCATTGGCATGTGGAGTAAAGCCGGAACAAAAAATCTGTGGTACAGCCCAGCATCGGGCAGACATGCTTACAGAGCACCAACAAGATTCCAACGGCAGTGTAGGCAGAAGAGGTGACCACCATGGAAACCCAACGACAACACCAGCGGACGAAGGCAATGCCTGATGGACAGGCTACAAAGGCGAAAAACAACAAACTGGGCTATCGGCAGTCCATTGCGACTCTCCGTCTCCCCAGTCGTTGCAACACTTGCACCACTGGATCAGGAAAAGGGAGAGCCAAGATGTGTGGTTGCAGCCTGCGCTCCTGCCTCACCACATAAATCAACTCACCCGCAGCCACCATCCAGTTCATCATACCAATCATCATCATCAAAACCTCTAAACCCTCAAAAGTCATATGGCGACGGAAGAGTAGTGACGGGGACAGGCAGAGATGACTGTCAGGAGTCTCAAGTCACAACTCTGCACATGCGCGGCACAGATAAGATGGTAGTTTGTGCACTGGCATCTAGGCAGCAGTGCAATCCGGTCCTGTCTGTGCGACTGAGCAGCCCTTTCGGGCAGCCACTCTGCTCACACCACATGGGGAGGGGGCTGGAAAAGGTGCCCTAAACATAGCCTGCCTAAAAACCCAACCTGACTGGGCAACCGCACCCAGTAAAGTCATCCTAATGGGGTCGAAAACACAATCAAAAGTACAGATCCAAACAAAATCAAACCATACAACCTCTTATGGTCGCTGCACGGAATGTCACGACCCTTCTGGATACTGGCACAAATGAGCGTCCTGAAAGAAGAACCGCCCTTGTGTCAAAAGAGCTGGCTACGTAATAACATCAACATAGCAGCCATTAGTAACTCCGGGCTCCCAGATGAGGGACAACTCACAGAATGGGGGTCTGGCTACACCTTCTTATGGAAGGGTAAGCCTGCTGCGGAGAGAAACCGCATTTATAGAGTTGGCTTTGCCATCAGCCAACGCATCCTGCAAAGGCTAACTGAAATGCCTATTGGGATGAACGAGCGCCTCATGAAGTTTCGAGTTTCACTGAATCACTCACGTCGTACCTTCTTCATCAGTGCATACGCCCCTACACTGGATGCAGAGGATGACATCAAGGACACCTTTTACGCCGACCTCGACAAAGTGCTAACCTCCATCCCCAGAGAAGACAAGGGCGTGTTCCTAGGCGACTTCAATGCTAGAGTTGGCAGAGATGCTAACATTTGGCAGGGAACTATAGGAAGAAATGGACTAGGCAAGTGTAATCCCAACGACATACTCCTCCTCAGCAAGTGTGCTGCAAACAACCTCACTATCACCAATACCTTGTTTAGACAGGCCGACAAGTTCAAGGGTTCGTGGCAACACCCACGATCCAAAAACTGGCATCTCAATGACCGCATCATTGTCAGAGAAAGAGATCGCCAAGCTGTCCTCATCAAACGTGCCATGCCTGGCTCAGACCACTGTGACACCGATCATCGACTTGTCAAATCCAAGCTCTCACTTCATGTCACCCCAAAACGACAAAGGCAGCAAGCCTCCAAAAGAGTTTTTTATACTAAGCGTCTGGAGGATCCAGCGGTAGCACATGCTTTCAGAGAGCAGTTCGAACATAGGTTTATAATCAACCCAACAGCAAAGAACGTGAATCCCAGTGCCGAATGGGATACTCTTAATACTGTTATGACCAAAAAAAACCCTGCAGAGAGACCCTCGGCCAGACCAAAAGAATACGCCAGGACTGATTTGATGAAAATGACCCGGCAATCAATGTACTCGTCGATGATGAACGTGCTGCTTTTACTGACTGGCAGAACAACCATCAGTCTCGAACCAAAGCCGATACCTTCCGCAAGAAGAAAGCGGCAGCCCAGCGGGAACTTCGCAATCTAAAGAACGACTAGCTCAAAAATAAAGTATGTGAAGCACAAAAACTTGCAAATCAGCACAAGAAGCGCGAATTTTTCATTTACACTAAAACATTTTATGGGCAAGTCACTTGTGGCGCAGTCCCCCTTCGCTCATCTGACGATAGCCTCATAATTAAAGACAATGAAGGCCTCCTTCAGTGCTGGAAAGAGCATTACCATTCATTGCTCAACCTAAATACCGATGTCGATGTCCTGACTACCCAGCAGGTCCCTCAGAATCCAGAGCCTACAACCTCAGCTATCCTCCTAC
Organism: Homarus americanus; assembly: GCF_018991925.1. Lineage (NCBI taxonomy): Eukaryota > Metazoa > Arthropoda > Malacostraca > Decapoda > Nephropidae > Homarus > Homarus americanus. The sequence goes on from NW_024712406.1 coordinate 156,877, forward strand.
CATGGACGAGGTAGCTACTGCCATCAAACAGATGAAAAATAACAAAGCCTCAGGACCTGATGAAATCCCAGCCGAGGTGTATAAAGCAGGAGGACCTGTGCTTTCCAGCCGTCTCCACTCTCTCCTGGAGAATATATGGGAAAAGGAGAAAATCCCCCAAGCTCTTAAACATGCCTCCATTGTCAATATTTATAAAGACAAGGGAGACCGTTCAGACGGTGGCGACTACCGTGGGTTCTCGCTGCTCTCCGTAGCTGGCAAGATTATCGCCCGAGTCCTCCTAAACAGACTTCTTCCTGAGGCGGAAAACTTCCCCCCAGAATCTCAATGTGGTTTTAGATCATCATGTGGCACCGCTGACATGATCTTTGCTGCCAGCCAGATGCAGGAAAAGTGCCGAGAATAGCATCGTGACCTGTACATGGCTTTCATCGACCTAACCAAGGGCTTCGACTCGTTCAACAGGGAAGCCCTCTGGTGGAACCGAAGCCGTTTTGGCTGCTCACCAAACTTCATCGCCATTGTGAGGCAACTCCACGATGGCATGAACGGCAGTGCCCTGCACAACGGCAACTAGTCAGAGTTCTTCCCCAACCCCAACAGGGGTTAAACAAGGGTGTGTACTGGGGCCAACTCTCTTTTCCATCTTCTTGGCTGCCTTCCTTACTCGTGCCAGTGCCAGTTTAGTCAGCGGGGTGAACATCGAGTACCGGGTGAAGGAATGTCATTTCAACATACGACGACTCCAAAAAAGAACAAAGGTGTCAGCAGCTTCCATTACTGAACTTCAGTATGCAGACGACCTCACTCTTGTTGCTCACACTGAACACTACCTACAGGAGATCCTGAAAACATACGCAGACGCGTATGCACACTTCGGCCTTGAAGTGAATGTATGTAAGACTCAGATTCTCTTTAAACGTGCCCCTGGTTCAGACACACCTCCACCATACATCCAGCTTAACGGTACTACCCTCTCTAATGATGCCCACTTTCGGTATCTCGGCTCCCACCTGTCCACCACCGCAGACATCGATGAAGAAATTCAGCATCGGATCAGATGTGCATCTCAAGCCTTTGGCAAACTCCAAAATCGTGTCTTCAGCTGTAGGGAGCTGAAACAACTACAAAGCTGCACGTATATCGAGCATTGGCCCTCCCCACCCTGCTATATGGCAGTGAGACATAGGTCACATACAGAAGGCACCTCAAGGTACTTGAAAACTTTCACCAACGTAGCCTACGTTCCATCCTACTAGTTCGCTTGGAAGACAAAAGAACAAATGCCAGTATTCTTGCTGACGCCAACTGTAGGAACATCGAGGCAACCATTATCCAAGAACAACTTCGTTGGACTGGCCATGTTACACGCATGGACAACAGTTCACTGCCAAAGCAGCTACTTTACAGTCACCTAACGAATAGTAAACGTAACACCGGCGGGCAATTGAAAAGGTATAAGGATAGTCTTAAGACAAACCTGAAAAAAGTGCCAAATCGACCCCCCCCCCCTCATCTGGGAGACAATTACTCCACATCGTAACGCTTGGAGGAGCACCGCACGAGAAGGTCTCAATGCTTTCGGGTTAGCCCGACTGCAAACCGAGGCAGACAAGCGCCAATGCCGAAAAGTTGCTGCCACCGCCTCTCCCGCAGTAGATGAAGACCTACACATGTGCAACGAATGTGAACGACGCTAGGTGACATTCCTAAAACTCATATCATTGTATCATAGCTGGATGATCGTCATACTCGATTGCGAGTGACAACAAAGTAGTAGTAGTAGTGTGTGAGTGTGTGTGTGTGTGTGTGTGTGTGTGTGTGTGTGTGTGTGTGTGATAATCAATCCTGAAGACAAAGGATCACTCCCTCAAGCGTGACGCACAGTGCTGACGTCAGAATTACCTGTCCGCCCCACAGGTGTGGTCCGGCAAGGTCACACAACACACCATCTTCAGGAACCGAAATTTACTCCTCCTGAGAAATATAAATTGTCTCAATAATTCACAAAAAAAACAATGATCAATGAACGTTAATTTTCGCATCGTTTCTTAAAGATTCGTAATTCGTAGGCAGCCATCAAACAGGGAGGTACTACCGCCTGGGAAGATATTGGAAGCATAATGTATTGTCTAATGGCAGACCCTGCTGCCATATGGCATCACGAAAATTGTGACAAGTCCCAGGTTGCTGATCTGACTTTCTGCCTCATTTACACACAATTGCAGGGTCTCAATTGTTCCTCTTACTATTGACAACACAACATATATACTGTATATCGTTTCTCACTCTTGATTTATTTTTTTCAGTTTTGTATTTATATAAGGTTCTTAATGATATTAATATTATTTTTATTATATTATTATTATTATTATTTTTTTTTTTAGTAATAGTAATAGTAATGGTGGTGATGGTGATGATAATGGCAATAATAATATTATTATCATTGTTATTATTAATATTAATATTATTATTATTATTATTATTATTATAATATTTTCGCCCCCCAGGCCCTGATGTGGGTCAGTGACCTGTGCCCGGGTGGGCTGATCCCCGTAAAAAAAAAATATATAAATAAAATAAAGATCGTTGTTGGTAAATTAATAGAGTATACAGACAGACGGGCAGGCACAGACAGACACCAGATAGAAAGACAGAGATAAATGGACAGACATGGGCAGACATAGACATAAGTAAACACATACACAGACAAAGACAGAGGCACGTACATAAAGACACACAGACATATACAGACAAACATACAAGCACAAACAGACACAAACAAACAATCAGACACAAAGAGACGAACACAGACAGACAGATATGTAGCATATGGGAATCACTCACCAAAACCAAGACAATACACTAATTTTGAGACTCCGAGCCACCTACCCATACAAGGTCAATTGATAAAGGTGTGAGCCGCAGGTGTTCAAATCCTCTGTGGTTCAAGTGTTGCACCACTGGATCAGGAAAAGGAAGAGCCAAGATGTGTGGTTGCAGCCTGGGCTCCTGCTTTACCACATAAATCAACTCACGCGCAGCCATCATCCCGCTCATCATTCTCCTCATCTTCATCAAACCCTTATACCCCTAAGGTCCTATGGCGACGGACGAGTGGCGACAGGGACAGGCAGAGATAACTATCGGGAGTCTCTAGTCACAACTTTGCACATAGGCGGCACAGATAAGATGGTCATTTATGTACTGGAATCAAGGAAGCAGTGCAATCCGGTCCTGTCTGTGCGACTGAGCAGCCCTTTCGAGGAGCCATTCTGCTCACCCTACATGGGGAGGTGGCTAGAAAAGGTGCCCTAAACATAGCCTGCCTAAAAAACCCTCTGAGTGGGCAACCACACCCAGTAAGGTCATCCCTATGCGGTCGAAAACAAAATTATAATCACAGATCAAAACAAAAACAAACGATACAACCTCTTATGGTCGCTCCATGGAATGTCAGGACCCTTCTGGCTACTGGCACAAATGCACGTCCTTAAAGAAGAACTGCCCTTGTAGCAAAAGAGCTGGCTAGACATAACATCGATACAGCAGCGCCTCATGACGCTAAGAGTCCCACTGAATCACTCACGCCATGCGTTTTTCATCACTGCACACGCCCCAACACTAGATGCAGAGGATGACATCAAGGAGACCTTTTATGCCGACCTCGACAGAGTGCTGACCTCCATCACCAGAGATGATAAGGTTGAGCTCCTAAGTGACTTCAATGCTAGAGTTGGTAGAGATGCTGACATTTGGTATGGAATCCTAGGGAGATATGGACTAGCCAAGTGTAATCCCAACGGCCTACTTTTCCTCAGCAAATGTGCTGCACACACAACCTCACTATCGCCAATACCTTGTTTAGGCAGGCAGAAAATTTCAAGGGTTAGTGGGAACACACACGATCCAAACACTGGCATCTCATTAAATACATCATTGTCAGTAAAAGAGATCACCGAGTTGTCCTCATCACCGGAGCAATGCGTGGCTCAGACCACTGTGACACTGATCATCGCCTCATCAGAACCAAGCTCTCACTTCACGCACCTCAAAACGGCGAAAGCAGCAAGCCTCACGAAGAGGTTTTAACACTAAGTGTCTGGAGGATCCAGCGGTAGTACCTGATTTCAGAGAGCAACTTTAACATGGGGTGATAAACAACCCAACAGCAAACAGTCCAAATCCCAGTACCAAATGGAGTATGCTTGACACTCTCATGACAAAAACCTGCAGAGAGACCCTCGGCCAGATCGAAAGAATAAACCAGGACTGGTTTGAAGAAAATGACCCGGAAATCAATGCACTTGTCGATGATAAACGTGCTGCTTTAACTGACTGGCAAAACAACCCTCAGTCTAGGACCAAACCTGATACAAAGCGGCGGCCTACCGCGACTTCGCAAACTAAAGAACGACTGGTTTAAAAATAAAGCATGTGAAACAAAAACTTGCTGATCAACACCAAATGCGCGACTTCTTCAATTTCATTAAAACATTTTATGGGCCAATCACTAATGGCGCTCCCTAATTAAAGACGAAGAAGGCATCCGTCAGCGCTGGAAATAGCACTACCATTCACAGCTCAACCGAACCACCAATGTGGATGTCCTGACTACCTAGCAGGTTCCTCAGCATCCATAGCTGACCCATCTCAGCTATCCTCCATCCCTGGACGAGGTAGCTACTGTCATCAAACATATGAAAAATAACAAAATCTCAGGGCCTGACGGAATCCCATCCTAGGTGTATAAAGCAGGAGGACCTCTGCTTACTAGCAGTCTCCACTCTCTCCTGAAGAATTTATGGGAAAAGGAGGAAATCCCCCAAGCTCTTAAAGACGCCTCCATCGTCAATGTTTATAAGATCAATGGAGACCGGTCAGACTTCTTCCCGAGGCGGTAAACTTCCTCCCAGAATCTCAATGTGGCTGACCTATACATGGCCTTCATCGATGTAACCAAGGCCTTCGACTCGGTTAACAGGGAAGCCCTCTGGCGGACCCTCAGCCGGTTTGGCTGCCCACCAAAATTCATCGACATTGTGAGGCAAGTCCACGACGGCATGAACGGCAGTGTCCTGCCCAATGGCACCCAGCCTGAGTTCTTCCCCCATCCAAACGGAGGTAAAACAAGGATGTGTACTGGAACCAACTCTCATTTCCATTTTCTTGGCTGCCTTCTTTACTCGTGCTAGTGCCAATTTAGCCGGCGGGGTGGACATAGAGTACCGCATAAAGAATATTTTCAAAATACGGCGACTCCAGGTGTCGGCAGCTTCCATAGTTCCTTGCTCTCACTGAACTCTACGTAAAGGAGATCCTGAATACCTATACAGATGCGTATGCACACTTCGGCCTTGAATTGAATGTGCGTAAGATTCAGATTCTCTTTCAGCCCGCCTCTGGTTCACACACACCTCCACCATCCATCCAGCTTAACGGTACTACCCTCTCGAATGTTACCCACTTTCAGCATGTCTGCTCCCACCTGTCCACCACCGCTGACATCGATGAAGAGATTCAACATCAGATCAGATGTGCATCTCAAGCCTTTGGCAGACTCCATACCCGTGTCTTCAGCTGTAGGGAGTTGAAATTATCTACAAAGTTGCACGTATATCGAGCAGTAGTCCTCCCCATCCTGCTATGTGGCACTTGAAAACTTTCGCCAACGTAGTCTACGTTCCATTCTCCGAGTTCGCCTGGAAGACCAGTATTCTCGCTGACACCAACTGTAGGAGCATCGAACCTACCATTATCCATGAACAACTACACGGAACTGGCCATGTTACCTGCATGGACAACAGTAGACTGCCAAAGCAGCTACTTTACAGTCATGTAAAGAATAGTAAAGGTAACGCTGGTGGGCAACTGAAATGGTATAAGGATAGTCTTAAGACAAACCTGAAAAAGTGCCAAATCAACTCCCCCCCCCCTCAACTGGGAGACGATCACTCCACACCATAACGCTTGGAGGATCACCATAAGGGAAGGTGTCAATACTTTCGAATTAGCCCGACTGCAAACCGAGGCAGACAAGCGCCAGCGCCGGAAATACGCTGCTGCCACCCCTCCCGCACTAGATGGAGCCATCCACATGTGCAATGTCTGTGAAGGACTCTGTCGGTCCCGTAACGGCCTCTGTAGTCACCTTAAAACTCACCAACCTTGGTGGCATCCTTAATAATTCATATCATTGTATCATAGCTGGATGATCGTCATACTCAATTCCATGTGACAGCAAAGTATTAGTAGTATTAATTTGTGTGTGTGTGTGGTTTTTTTTTTTTTTTTTACTGGAATTAGCCCACCCGGGCACAGGTCAAACGACCCACAACGGAGCCTGGGGGCGAAAAAAAAAGAACGGAAAGAAATTGTAAATATAGAAAAAAAGGTTATACTGTATTAATCTACACCACGAAGATGCCGGAAAACCAGCTTTTTAAAGTGAGACAGATTGTAAGAGCATGGAAACACAGAAGAAGGCAGAGCATTCCACAGTTTGGCTGTGTGAGGAAAGAAGGAGGTACTATAACGGGTTATTCTCGTGTGACCGACATCCACAGAGAAACGGTGGGCACCGCGGGCAAGACGTGTGTTACGAACCCACGGCCTTGCCGGCGGTACACAGGATGCCAAATCCACCTGAACATTGCCCGTTAAAGTACCTGTAAAAGAGAGAGAGTGAAGCAACATTGCGGCGAAGAGAAAGGGAAGAGAGATTGTCGACTAAAGGAGGAGAGTTAATAAGACGAAATGCCTTTGATTCCACCCTATCTAATAGTTGGACAGAAGAAGAGCCACCCCAGATATGAGAGCAGTACTCCAAGTTAGGACGAATGAATCCCTTATATACTTGGAGCAACTGCTCAGGAGTGAAGTAGCTGCGGCATCTGTACAGCATTCCCAACTTTCGGGAGGCAGCTTTAGTTATACTAAGGATGTGTGATTTCCAGGACATATTGGAGGAAATGGTGAGGCCTAACATATTTATTTCAGAATTTGGGAGGATGATAGCGTCCTGAAATGTAATTGGTGGGAGATCGTCTAATTTACAAAGTGTAATTGGTAAATATTGAGTTGTATCACTATTGAACTTAACCAAGTTTGTACCTCCCCATTCAGAGATGCCGCACAGATCCGCGTTGATAGAGGTAATGATATCAGTTCTTGAAACAGATCTAGTTTGAGAGTTAGGAGGAAGGGGAAAATGTGAGGAAGAGTGAAGAGTAGAATCATCAGCGTAAGAATGGATAGAGTTAGTTGTAGTGTGAAGTAAATCATTGATAAAAAGAAGGAAGAGAGTTGGTGAAAGAACAGAACCCTGTGGGACGCCACTACTGGTAGAGAAAGAGAGAGAAATCGATCCCTCGACAACAACTGCCATGGATCGGTTGTCAAGGAAGCTAGAGATGAGAAAACAAAGTGGGGGAGAGAAACCAAAAGAGGGAAGTTTAGATAGCAAAGACTTGTGCCATACCCTGTCAAATGCTTTGGAGATGTCGAGAGCCACGACAAAAGTTTCCCCATAACCCCTAAGAGAGGATGACCAAAGATGGGTGCAATAGGAGAGCAGATCACCAGTAGATCTCGCCTGGCGAAAGCCATACTGGTGATCCGACAAAAGAGAAAGGCGTTCAAGGTTGACGGAGAAAATGGGAGTTCAAGATAGTTTCGAAAATCTTAGAGAGGGATGAAGTTAGGGCAATGGGGCGATAGTTAGAGGGATTAGAATGGTCACCCTTCTTCGGGATGGGCTGAACCAAGGCATGCTTCCAAGAAGAATGAAAAGTTTGGGTTTTGAGGCAAAGGCGAAAGAGGCGAGCAAGCACAGGGGCCAGGGCTTCAGCACACTTCCCCAGAACACGAGGGGGTATTCCGTCCGGTCCATGGCGCCTTACTCACATCCAACCTGGATAACACTCCCGCAACCCTGCGAGTGAAGATTATAGGAAAGTGCATAGGTTCAGTAGGAGGTGCAGGGGTAGGAGGGATAGAGTGGGAATCGTCTAAGGTGGAATTAGAGGAGAATAAGGTGCCAAAGAGGTTGGCTTTGTTAGGGGGAGAGTTGGCTATAGAGTTATTGGGACGGAAGAGGGGAGGAAAAGAAGGCGTGCAGAAGTTGTTACAGATGTTTTTAGTTAAGGACCAGAAGGATTTACTAGAGGAAGAATTAGTCAGGGCAGCGGTCTTTCTTTTAATAAAATTCCACTTGGCCCTACGAAGAATAGCCTTGCAACGATTCTTAGAAGTAATGAAAGAGGAGTGGGTAATAGGAGAGGTGTTGATAGAAAATGGAATAAATGCACTCATACCACACTGTATAACCCCAGCAATGTTGTCAGCACATACCGAGGCATCCCGAGTGGGAAAGCAACATTCATCCCAAGGAAAGTCGGTGAAGAATTCTCGCAAGGATTGCCAGCTTGCCGTCCGATAGTGCCATAGTTGACGTTTAGAGGCGGGTGGAGGAGGTGGTCGTGCCCAGTTTGATTTAATAGAAATAAGGTTATGATCAGAAGATCTTAAGGGGGCAGAAATTGAGTATGAATGTGTGAGGGGTTAGAGGTAAAACAAGGATCAAGAATGTTGGCAAGTTGATCGTGTCGATCAGGAACGCGTGTAGGGCGTTTGATTATTTGTTCTAAATCATTAAGTAAGGAAAAAGAGAGTGCCTCTGCTCCACCTGGGTCATCCCTTGCAGAGCCTAGCCACTCTCTGTGATGTACATTGAAATCCCCCAGGTAGAGGCTCTCGGTGTTGGGGTGTGAGGATAGCAACGACTCATGGCAAGAAGTGAGATAGTCAAAGAGTTCGAAATAGTTGGTAGAGTTGGGAGAGCAGTATAGGAAACAAAGAAAAATAGTCACAGTAGGTAGAGATATTTTGAGCCAGATGACATCATAAAGGGGAGGTTCAAGATCCGTGAGTCGGGCTATAGGTGTACGTGTGTTGCAGTAGGCGCATACACCTCCCTTAGAACGGAAGTAGGTATAAAGGTTGTAGTTAGAGACTTGAAATGGTTTGGGTGAAGCTGCTTTGGTCAGTTGAAGTTCGGAGAGTAGTAAGAGGTCGGGGGAAGAGGTTGATAGATGGTGCTCCACAGAAGGAAAACTGGATCTCGGGCCGCGAATGTTGGAAAAATGAAGTGTTAAAAAAGCCGATCCTCCAGCAACCGCGGTGGTGTCAGTTGAGGCCCCAGTAGCTTGATGATGATCAGGTCGGCCCTGGGGTCCACAACCTTCCCGACCAGTGGGACTCATCTGAGAAGGACCCGCTTCAGTATTAACATCAACTGACATAGGAGAATAAAATAGAATGAATAAAACAGATCAAGAATGAGTACGGTTTTATTAGTGGTGTTATCAATAGTAAGAGAGAGAGTTGAGACTCTGCAATTGTGTGTAAATGAGGCAGAAAGATAGATCAGCAACCTGGGACTTGGTCACAATTTTCGTGATGCCATATAGCAGCAGGGTCTACCATTAGACAATACATTATGCTTCCAATATCTTCCCAGGTGACTGGATAGTAAATAAGTGAGAGGGCTGGTGTGGTATGGGTATTGTAGATAGTAGAACAGCGTGTGAAAGGATAGTCCTGGGCTAGGTACTGTCTTACCCATATCCACAACCAGCAAAACACGCCACCCACTAGCCTCGATCCGTAATTCGAAAATAGTCTCTCTCTCTCTCTCTCTCTCTCTCTCCCTCCCTCCCTCCCTCCCTCAAAGACCCCGAAAAAAGAAATATTATCCTTCAGAAGAAAAACATCACCGCCTTACAAAATTAATTAATCCCGAGTCATATAAAGGTGTAATGTGTCGTCGCCTCGCTCCTAAACGATGTAATTTGACCAAACCCCCAAACGATATATGAAATTAGAATGGAAGGCGGATTAAATTCATCTATGGTTGGGAGGGAGGGTTTCAAAGCTGTCTTAAGGGAATAATTTCAGGGGATTAATAGCAGTTTTGAGGGATTATTTTGAAAAGGATTCATGGCTGTCTTCAGGGTTTAACTTCAAAGGTATTTAAAGCCGTGTTGAGGGATTATCTTCAATGGGTATTTCAGCTCATCTTGGGCCATCGTAAGAGACGGTATCTTATATAGGAATTTCAATCCACCATCAGGTAGTACTAATACGGATTTAGAGGATTACATTACAGGGATTTAATTGTTGATCCAAGAAATAATTTATTTTTAAGACTGAATAAATTCGCAGGTGAAGATTACCAGATTTTTTCTATCGAGCGATATTTCTGCTAAGTTTGTCCCTTGTTTACATAATATAAGCCGGATAAGATGATCGATAGCTGTGGTTAATAAGGTGTTTCATTATCCGGCCTGTAATTTGCATATAAGGGATAATTACCTTCAAGAAAATTAGTAAGTATAGTTGACTTTACTTGAGAGATAAGACTGTTGTTGTTATTTTAACCTGTATTATTACTGTTATTTTAACCTGTATTATTACTGTTATTTTAACCTGTATTATTACGGTTATTGTTCTTGTTATTTTAACCTGTATTATTACTGTTGGTGTTCTTGTTATTTTAACCTGTATTATTACTGTTGGTGTTCTTGTTATTTTAACCTGTATTATTACTGTTAGTGTTATTGTTATTTTAACATGTATTATTACTGTTAGCGTTCTTGTTATTTTAACCTGTATTATTACTGTTATTGTTCTTGTTATTTTAACCTATATTATTACTGTTAGTGTTCTTGTTATTTTAACCTGTATTATTACTGTTAGTGTTCTTGTTATTTTAACCTGTATTATTACTGTTAGTGTTCTTGTTATTTTAACCTGTATTATTACTGTTAGTGTTCTTGTTATTTTAACCTGTATTATTACTGTTAGTGTTCTTGTTATTTTAACCTGTATTATTACTGTTAGTGTTCTTGTTATTTTAACCTGTATTATTACTGTTAGTGTTCATGTTATTTTAACCTGTATTATTACTGTTAGTGTTCTTGTTATTTTAACCTGTATTATTACTGTTGGTGTTCTTGTTATTTTAACCTGTATTATTACTGTTATTGTTCTTGTTATTTTAACCTGTATTATTACTGTTATTGTTCTTGTTATTTTAACCTGTATTATTACTGTTAGTGTTCTTGTTATTTTAACCTGTATTATTACTGTTAGTGTTCTTGTTATTTTAACCTGTATTATTACTGTTAGTGTTCTTGTTATTTTAACCTGTATTATTACTGTTAGTGTTCTTGTTATTTTAACCTGTATTATTACTGTTATTGTTCTTGTTATTTTAACCTGTATTATTACTGTATTATTACTGTTAGTGTTCATGTTATTTTAACCTGTATTATTACTGTTATTGTTCTTGTTATTTTAACCTGTATTATTACTGTTATTGTTCTTGTTATTTTTACCTGTTATTACTGTTATTGTTCTTGTTATTTTAACCTGTATTATTACTGTTATTGTTCTTGTTATTTTAACCTGTATTATTACTGTTAGTGTTCTTGTTATTTTTACCTGTATTATTACTGTTAGTGTTCATGTTATTTAACCTGTATTATTACTGTTATTGTTATTTTTAACCTTACTGTATTATTACTGCCCAGGTGTTCTTGTTATTTTAACCTGTATTATTACTGTTAGTGTTCATGTTATTTTAACCTGTATTATTACTGTTAGTGTTCTTGTTATTTTAACCTGTATTATTACTGTTAGTGTTCATGTTATTTTAACCTGTATTATTACTGTTATTGTTCTTGTTATTTTAACCTGTATTATTACTGTTAGTGTTCATGTTATTTTAACCTGTATTATTACTGTTATTGTTCTTGTTATTTTAACCTGTATTATTACTGTTAGTGTTCATGTTATTTTAACCTGTATTATTACTGTTATTGTTCTTGTTATTTTAACCTGTATTATTACTGTTATTGTTCTTGTTATTTTAACCTGTATTATTACTGTTATTGTTCTTGTTATTTTAACCTGTATTATTACTGTTGGTGTTCTTGTTATTTTAACCTGTATTATTACTGTTAGTGTTCATGTTATTTTAACCTGTATTATTACTGTTGGTGTTCTTGTTATTTTAACCTGTATTATTACTGTTATTGTTCTTGTTATTTTAACCTGTATTATTACTGTTATTGTTCTTGTTATTTTAACCTGTATTATTACTGTTAGTGTTCTTGTTATTTTAACCTGTATTATTACTGTTAGTGTTCATGTTATTTTAACCTGTATTATTACTGTTATTGTTCTTGTTATTTTAACCTGTATTATTACTGTTATTGTTCTTGTTATTTTAACCTGTATTATTACTGTTATTGTTCTTGTTATTTTAACCTGTATTATTACTGTTGGTGTTCTTGTTATTTTAACCTGTATTATTACTGTTAGTGTTCATGTTATTTTAACCTGTATTATTACTGTTATTGTTCTTGTTATTTTAACCTGTATTATTACTGTTAGTGTTCATGTTATTTTAACCTGTATTATTACTGTTATTGTTCTTGTTATTTTAACCTGTATTATTACTGTTGGTGTTCTTGTTATTTTTACCTGTATTATTACTGTTATTGTTCTTGTTATCTTAACCTGTATTATTACTGTTAGTGTTCTTGTTATTTTAACCTGTATTATTACTGTTATTGTTCTTGTTATTTTAACCTGTATTATTACTGTTATTGTTATTTTTTAACCTGTGTGTACTGTTAGAGTGTTCTTGTTATTTTTACCTGTGTGTGCTGTTAGTGTTTGTGTTATTTTAACCTGTATTATTACTGTTAGTGTTCATGTTATTTTAACTTACTAATATTATTATATTCTTTATTTTAACCTGTGTGTACTGTTAGTGTTCATGTTATTTTAACCTGTATTATTACTGTTATTGTTCTTGTTATTTTAACCTGTATTATTACTGTTAGTGTTCTTGTTATTTTTACCTGTATTATTACTGTTAGTGTTCATGTTATTTTAACCTGTATTATTACTGTTATTGTTCTTGTTATTTTAACCTGTATTATTACTGTTATTGTTCTTGTTATTTTAACCTGTATTATTACTGTTATTGTTCTTGTTATTTTAACCTGTATTATTACTTTATTGTTCTTGTTTTTAACCTGTATTATTACTGTTAGTGTTCTTGTTATTTTAACCTGTATTATTACTGTTATTGTTCTTGTTATTTTAACCTGTATTATTACTGTTAGTGTTCATGTTATTTTAACCTGTATTATTACTGTTATTGTTCTTGTTATTTTAACCTGTATTATTACTGTTAGTGTTCTTGTTATTTTTACCTGTATTATTACTGTTAGTGTTCATGTTATTTTAACCTGTATTATTACTGTTATTGTTCTTGTTATTTTAACCTGTATTATTACTGTTATTGTTCTTGTTATTTTTACCTGTAATATTACTGTTATTGTTCTTGTTATCTTAACCTGTATTATAATTGCTGCTGCTGTTATTATTTTTAGTGTTATCTGTATTATCACTATTGTTGTTCTCAAATTTGTCGTAAATACTATTCTTAATATAATTATTACTATCGCTATCATTATTGTTATTATTACTATTACTATCATCATTATAGTTATATTTACCGTTAATGATAACAATCATATATATTATTCATATTAGTCTAAGTTTCTTTTTCGTCTCAACAGGTAAGGAAGTCTCCAGGTGAGCCAATTAATATTTGAACCATAGAAACGTAACCTGGTGTAAACACAAGAGGGGTGAATTATGAACTTGTCTTAGATGCTCCCTGGGGAGTGGCTGTCACGTGCAGGAGAATGGGGGTGCAGTGAGGCCCCCTTGGCGTGGGTGGGCCAGGAGAGGGAGAGAGAGAGAGAGAAAGAGCTATTTAATGCAAGTAAAAAAACAAAACAAATGTAAACACATTATAAGCTAAAACAATGAAAAAATCGTCATACGAGTAAGTGTATAACTTTCAGTAACCAAACCGCTGCTACAGCTATTAAACTTCTTAACAAGCACTGAGATACACTGTACAAGTATTCCCCGTGACAAATATTTCTCATCAATATTGGATATTCTCGCTCACGTCAGATTATTATCACGTCATTAATTCCCCAGTAATCTTGGATGTCAAATATGTCTCAGCAATACTCAGAAATCCAGTGCCATTCCCCCAACCGCCAGTACTTCTCACCAGATCTCCCTCACGTGTAATAATCCACGTCAATCTTTACGGTGGGAGGACATATCCGTCTTAATATTACTCACACGTCATGTATTTCTCAGCAGCCGCCTGTACACTGAAAAAAGATCTTGTGAATGGATCTCTCTCTCTCTCTCTCTCTCTCTCTCTCGTGTGTGTATGTATGTGTGTGTGTGTGTGTGTACAGGGTGGTGTAATGCGTCTAATGTGGCAGCATTATGTCAGTGTTGAGGTGCTGCACACAACCTCACCAATACCTTGTTAAGGCAGGCCGACAAGTTTAAGGATTCGTGGCAACATCCACAATCCAAACACTGGCATCTCATTGACTACATCATTGTCAGTGAAAGAGATCGCGGAGATGTCCTCATCACCCGAGCAATGCGTGGCTCAGACCACTGCGACACTGATCATCGGCTCGTCAGAGACTAGCTTTCATTTCACGTTGCTCCAAAACGGCGCAGGCAATGAGCTTCAAGATAAGGTTTTAACACTAAGCGTCTGGAGGATCCAGCAGTAGCACATGCTTTCAGAAAGCAGCTCGAACATGGGCTGATAAACAACCCAACAGCAAACAACGTAAATCCCAGTGCCGAATGGGATATTCTCGACACTGTCATGACAAAAACTTGCAGAGAGACCCTCGGCCAGATCGAAAGAATACACCAGGACTGGTTTGATGAAAATGACAAGGCAATCAATGTATGCATCGATGATAAATGTGCTGCTTTTACTGTTTGGCAGAACAACCCTCAGTCTTGGACCAAAGCTGATACCTTACACAAGAAGAAATCGGTGGCCCAGCGTGAACTTCACAATCTAAAGAACAACTGGTTTAAAAAGAAATCATGTAAAACACAAAAATTTGCAGATCAACAAAAGATGCGCTAATTTTTCAATTCCACTAATACATTTTATGGGCCAATCACTTGTGGCGCAGCCCCCTCCGCTCATCCGATGGTAACTCCATAATTAAAGACGATGAAGGCCTCCTTCAGTGCTGGAAAGAGCACTACCATTCACTGCTCAACCGAACACTGATGTGGATGTCCTGACTACCCAGCAGCCAGCAGGTCCCTCAGCATCCAGAGCTAACCCACCTCAGTTATCCTCCATCCCTGGATGAGGTAGTTACTGCCATCAAACAGATGAAAAATAACAAAGCCTCGGAGCCTGATGGAATCCCAGCCGAGGTGTATAAAGCAGGAGGACCTCTGTTTACCAGCCGTCTCCACTCTCCCCTGGAGAATGTATGGGAAAAGGAGGAAATCTCCATCATCAATATTTATAAGAACAAGGGAGACCGGTCAAGACTGCGGCAACTACCGCGGGATCTCGCTGGTTTCCGTAGCTGGCAAGATTATCGCCTGAGTTCTCTGAAAAGACTTCTTCATGAGGCGTAAAACTTCATCCCAGAATCTTAATGTGGCTTTAGAGTTTAGACCATCACGTGGCACCACTGACATGATCTTTGCTGCCTGCCAGATACAGAAAAGGTGCAGAGAAGAGCGTCGTGACCTGTTTCATCGACCTAACCAAGGCCTTCGACTCGGTCATGAGGGAAGCCCTCTGGTGGACCCTTAGTCGTTTTGGCTGCCCATCAAAATTCATCGCCATTGTGAGGCAATTCCACGATGGCATGAACAGCAGTGTCCTGCACAACGGCACCCAGTCTGAGTTCTTCCCCATCCAAACAGGGTTTAAACAAGGGTGTGTACTGGCACCAACTCTCAAAACTCACCAACCTAGGTGACATCCCTAATAACTGATATCACTGTATCATAGCTGGATGATCGTCATACTCGATTCCGAGTGACAGCAAAGTAGTTGTAGTAGTAATGTGTGTGTGTGTGTGTGTGTGTTCGATCAATACAGATAGATCAGAGCTCATTAAACAACACAGGTTAATGACGGGGGTTATCAAGCATCACAATCCCCTACACTCCTCCTCGACCAAACTGTTACTTCCTCTCCTCTCCCTCACACTATCACCTACAAACCTACTCCCCACTATCACATTCACCTTCTTCTCCTCCCCCACACTATCACCTACAGCCCTCTTCTCCCCCACTATCATCTGGCTCTCCCCACACTATCACCTCACAGCCCTCTTCTCCCCCACACTATCACCTACAGCCCTCTTCTCCCCCCACACTATCATCTACAGGCTCTCCCCACACTATCACCTACAGCCCTCTTCTCCCCCACACTATCATCTACAGGCTCTCCCCCCACACTATCACCTATAGCCCTCTTCTCCCCACACTATCATCTACAGGCTCCTCCCCCACACTATCACCTACAGCCCTCTTCTCCCCCCACACTATCCTACAGCCTCTTCTCCCCACACTATCATCTACAGGCTCTCCCCACACTATCACCTACAGCCCTCTTCTCCCCACACTATCATCTACAGGCTCCTCCCCACTATCACCCACAGCCCCTCTTCTCCCCCACACTATCATCTACAGGCTCCTCCCACACTATCCAACACCTCACAGCCCTCTTCTCCCCACACTATCATCTACAGGCTCCTCCCCACACTATCACCTACAGCCTCTTCTCCCCACACTATCATCTAGGCTCCCACAATATCACTTACATCCCCATCCTCCCCCACACTATCACCAACAGTCCTCCACCTACTCGACCACACACTACTACTGTTACACCTCACACCGTTTTCTAAGCCTCACTCGAGGATGTACAGTCAATCCATAGGCCTATTAGATCAGAGGAGACTCTGAAATAACAACTTCTGCTCGTGTTAGATACAGACCCTACTTACCTTTCTGGCTAACATCTCTTGACAGGTGTTTATTTTAGTATCATTGTTCCTTTAAAACTGGTTTACAAACACAGCTCTAAAAATATAACAAAATATATTTAACAATAATCAAAGTAAACATGTGCTCTCCATCTGTATACATACAAAAGGGCCACAAATTAATTCACTTTACAGAATGTTGTCTCCTCCAAATACAATGCTCTCTCACTACTACATCACCCTTTCAGCCATAATAAACATACTGCACCTTAGTTAACACCAAAATTACCTACGACCAAGCTTGTCCGTCCTATCTACCTCAAAGCCTAACCAGAGAGAGAGAACAAAACAAATCGTTCCAACACTTTTCTTGTTTCATCAACATACTGTATAATCTCTTTAATTCTTATTTACTTCACAACTGCTTCTTACGGTCTCTCATAACTGTACAAAAAAAAAAATACATCCTATAAAGTTTACATAATGAAACATAAATACTAATATACATACTGTACTAATATACAATAATCAAGACTTTTTACAAGTGTGTACTATAAGCTTGGAATTTAATCTAAGGAAAACGGGACACAGTAGAAACTAAATATAATGGATAACTGAAAATAACGAGGATAAGGGGAGATGACACTATCACTTACACCCCCTCCTCCCTACACCATCACCCACAGAGGGTGGCCCCACTTTACCTGGTGACCTGACAACGATAACCACAAAATATGACCACTGAGGGTGACCTGACCACAAGATACGAAGTTGATGAGTTCCATAACAATTTAAATAGTGAGTTAAACAGAATATACCATACAGAAAACTCAGATCAAATAACAATGACCCCAAATGGATAAATAATAGATGAAGGAAGGCCAGTAGGGTTAAGACCGAGATAAGAAAAGCAAAGAGGAATAATAAACTGAAGGTAGCAAGGGAGGCGAAGTTTAACCCCAAGGGATTCTTTCAAATATATCAAACTAAAACACGAGACAAGATTGGACCAATACAGTCAAATCGCGAGCTAACTGATAACGACGGAACAATGAGCAATAATCTGAACAGATATCTTTCATCAGTTTTCACAACCGATAATTTAAACATGATACCCGAGGCACGGACTATCTACAGAGATAGTGAAAAAAATAGATTAAGCGAGGTAGCAATAACTAGTAACGATGTTAGTAAACTAATTGATAAACCAAAACCTAATAAGTCGCCAGGTCCCGACGAAATATTTGCCAGAGTATTAAATGTAAGGAAGAACTTAGTATGGCCTTAGCAAACTTGTTTAACATTTCATTAAAAATCAGTGTAGTACCAGAATCCTGGAGGATAGCTACTGTCCATTTATAGTTTAACATTAATTGTAGTCAAATTACTGGAAGCAATAATTTCAAACTTAAGTCGAAATCACCTGGAGAAGCACAAGTTGATCAATGATTCCTACAAGGCTTCACAAGTGGGCGTTCATGTCTGACAAATCTATTAACATTCTTTTCAACTGTTCCCGAATCAGTAGACGAAGGACACGATTATGATGTGGTATAACTCGACTTTAGCAAAGCCTTTGACAGGGTCCCCACAAGACTAATGCATAAATTGGAGGCTAAGTACTTGGACCAATAGACCATTACTATTTATTATATATAAACGACACAGATATCGGCGTAGACAGCAACATAAGTTTATTTGCTAACGATACTAAAATAGGGCGTGTAATTAAATCTGACGAGGACTCTGAAATACTACAGGAAGATCTAAACAAATTTTACGCATGGTCTGAAAAATGGCAGATGAAATTTGATGTGGATAAATGTAAAGTACTTAGTATAGGAGATGTAAACAGAGAAACCAGATATCAGATGAACAACGCTGTTATAGAGAAATCAGACGGTGAGAAAGATTTAGGGGTAGTTAGTAGGAATTTTAAACCAAATCAACAATGTGTATTTGATCGAAACAAGGCTAACAAAGTACTTTGCTTCAAACAAAAGAGTGTTAGTTATGAGACTAGCGAGGTTATCCTAAAACTTTATCCAGCGCTTCTGAGACCTCACTTTGATTATGCAGTTCAGTTTTGGTCACCGTACTACAGAATGGATAACGAATCCCTAGAAAGAATTCAGAGGAAGATGACAAGACTAATCCCGGGCATTAGGAAAATTGAGTACAGAGACAGATTAAGGCATCTGAATTTTCACTCCCTCGAGACGTAGAGTGAGGGGCGATATGATCGAGGTGTATAAATGGAAGTCAGGGCTGAACAAAGATGATATAACAAAGGTACTCAAACTATCCAACCAGAAGTGAACTCGTAGCAATGGTTTGAATTAGACACACTTAGATTTAGGAGCGAGATAGGTAAACATTGGTTTGAAAATTGAGTAGTGGATATGGAAAGCTACTGAACTTCATCATTAACTCGAATACGCTGGATAGCTTCAAATATAGGTTGGACGGATATATGAGCGATAGGGGTTGTAACGGGACTGCCCAGTATGGTAATAGGCCCGCTGCAGTTCTCTCCATTCTTATTCTATTATGTACACCTCCTTCCCACACATATCATTTACACCCCCCTCCCCACACTATCACCTAAATCCCTCTCCCCACACTGTCACCTATACCTCTCTTGCTTCCCCCACACTATTACTTACACCTCTCCTCCCCCACTATCACCTATACCCCCCTCCTACCCCACACTATCCCCCAGCCTACGGTCAACTGCAGGCAAGAGCGTCTGTCACACAATCGCATTACCACATCAAATAGTAACAGCTAACAGGCAGGGAGAGATGAAACCTGGGGAAGCTTCAATTCAGTCGCTGATGGTGTTAGTTTGTAGGTAAATTGGTCAAAGCAAAAACCTTACGAGCGGAATATGGTGGAAAGTGACAGGTCTGACTCGCTACCTGTACTTGACCGCCATCCACCCTAAGTGTATGGTGCCATTGAGGGGTGGAAAGGGGGATGGGGACGGGAGGACGGAGGATGGTGGGGAGGGGAGGGAGGAGGGGGAGAATTAGGAGGAGGAGGATGTCCTGAAGTGCGTCCTCTCTCAACAAAATCTCCATTGGTCTTAAGTGTTGTTGCTGGAGTCGACGGACTATTTATCAAACTTAATAAACAGGGCAAAAAAAGAGTCAATAAAAATATCCCCTTAAATGTTTTAGAAGATATTTTATATGTTAGTTTCCGTGAGTTTATCATCCCCTTTACCACCACCCCACTGAGATGACCAACACACTTGTCAATGTTGATCTTGTATAATGCACCTCCGCCCACTACTGCCCACGTCAAGGTATCGAGGGACTCCAAACACCACAAGAGCTGATTGGACTGATGGAGCCAAACACGTACAGGTATAACTAGTTGAGTGAGGCACAGGTAAACTATTCATGTACTACGCGTTACTCCACACACCTTCGTCAGTGATCCGCCAGGTAGCATTAACCCGCTCCCATAGAACACCTGGACTCACAGAATACAAAAGTAGATGTTAAAAAAATGGTACAGAAACTTACATGTATGGAATGATTTTGAGAAGTGAAGACCTTAACTTACAGGTTTGTTGTCCACACCTCCAACGAACGCAGAGAGAGAGAGAGAGAGAGAGAGAGAGAGAGAGAGAGAGAGAGAGACAAAACCATCGGACATACCCTTAATGCCAGTCTTTGATCGACTAATCATTCCTCACAAAAGATGCCCAATCATCCTAACACTAGTTGGCCACCTAATCATCCCAACACAAAATGGCCACCTAATCATCCCAACACAAAATGGCCACCTAATCATCCCTCAAACGAAATGGTCATCCAATCATCACCACATACAAGATGGCCAACTAATCATTTCCACAAGGAACTCAACTAATCTTCTCCCCCTCACCAATCAGCGAATGTGAGAACCAATCAAGTAATTATAACGAGACGGGGATGAAGACACCTGCTGACTGGCTAATCAACCTGAGTCACACTGATTATAGTGTCATTACGTCACTCATTACCCCTTCCCCCTCTCACCCCCCCCCCACCACCTCCCTCCCTCTCCCTCTCTCCACCCTCCCTACCACCCTATCTCCTACTCCTCCCCCATCCACCTCCTCCCCGCCACCCCACCTCTCCCTCACCGACCAACTCTCCACCAAGCTTAATACCTTTCTCTTATAGAAATCTGTCTGTCTGTTTGTCTGCCTGTGTCTGTTAATAAGCATCGCCAACTGTATATGTCCTCTCTCCTTTGTATATTTCTGTATATTTTTTCATATCTTGTCTGTTCTTGTTTGTCTCCAACGGTAACATTACGCTAATATATCCCTATGTCTATCTGTTCATCTTTGTGTCTGTCTATCTTTGTGTCTCTCTATTGTGTGTCTGTCTATTGTGTGTCTGTCTATTGTGTGTCTGTCTATCTTTGTATCTGTCTATCTTTGTGTCTGTCTGACAGGCTGTCGTTGTGTCTGACTTACTGTCTTTGTGACTGACTAACTGTCCTTGTGTCTGACTGGCTGTCTTTGTGTCTGACTAACTGTCTTTGTGTCTGACTAACTGTCTTTGTTCGACTAACTGTCTTTGTGTCTGACTAACTGTCTTTGTGTCTGACTAACTGTCTTTGTGTCTGACTAACTGTCTTTGTGTCTGACTAACTGTCTTGTGTCTGACTGGCTGGCGTTGTGTCTGACTAACTGTCTTTGTGTCTGACTAACTGTCTTTGTGTCTGACTGGCTGTCTTTGTGTCTGACTAACTGTCTTTGTGTCTGACTAACTGTCTTTTGTGTCTGACTAACTGTCTTTGTGTCTGACTAACTGTCTTTTGTGTCTGACTAACTGTCTTTGTGTCTGACTAACTGTCTTTGTGTGTCTGACTAACTGTCTTTGTGTCTGACTAGCTGTCTTTGTGTCTGACTGGCTGTCTTTGTGTCTGACTAACTGTCTTTGTGTCTGACTAACTGTCTTTTGTGTCTGACTAACTGTCTTTTGTGTCTGACTGGCTGTCTTTGTGTCTGACTAACTGTCTTTTGTGTCTGACTAACTGTCTTTGTGTCTGACTAACTGTCTTTGTGTCTGACTGCTGTCTTGTGTCTGACTAACTGTCTTGCGTCTGACTAACTTCTTTGGTCTGACTAACTGTCTTTGTGTCTGACTAACTGTCTTTGTGTCTGACTAACTGTCTTTGTGTCTGACTAACTGTCTTTGTGTCTGACTGGCTGTCTTTGTGTCTGACTGGCTGTCTTTGTGTCTGACTAACTGTCTTGTGTCTGACTAACTGTCTTTGTGTCTGACTAACTGTCTTGTGTCTGACTAACTGTCTTTGTGTCTGACTGGCTGTCTTTGTGTCTGACTAACTGTCTTTGTGTCTGACTGGCTGTCTTTGTGTCTGACTAACTGTCTTTGTGTCGACTAACTCCTTTGTGTCTGACTAACTGTCTTTGTGTCTGACTGGCTGTCTTTGTGTCTGACTAACTGTCTTTGTGTCTGACTAACTGTCTTTTGTCTGACTAACTGTCTTTTGTGTCTGACTGGCTGTCTTTGTCTGACTAACTGTCTTTGTGTCTGACTAACTGTCTTTGTGTCTGACTAACTGTCTTTGTGTCTATACTGTCTTTGTGTCTGACTAACTGTCTTTGTGTCTGACTAACTGTCTTTGTGTTGACTAACTGTCTTTGTGTCTGACTAACTGTCTTTGTGTCTGACTAACTGTCTTGTGTCTGACTAACTGTCTTTGTGTCTGACTAACTGTCTTTGTGTCTGACTAACTGTCTTTGTGTCTGACTAACTGTCTTTGTGTCTGACTAACTGTCTTTGTGTCTGACTTCAACTGTCTTGTGTCTGACTAACTGTCTTTGTGTCTGACTAACTGTCTTTGTGTCTGACTAACTGTCTTTGTGCTGACTAACTGTCTTTGTGTCTGACTAACTGTCTTTGTGTCTGACTAACTGTCTTTGTATCTGACTAACTGTCTTTGTGTCTGACTAACTGTCTTTTGTCTGACTAACTGTTGTGTCTGACTGGCTGTCTTTGTGTCTGACTAACTGTCTTGTGTCTGACTAACTGTCTTTGTGTCTGACTAACTGTCTTTGTGTCTGACTGGCTGTCTTTGTGTCTGACTAACTGTCTTTGTGTCTGACTGGCTGTCTTTGTGTCTGACTAACTGTCTTTGTGTCTGACTAACTGTCTTTGTGTCTGACTGGCTGTCTTTGTGTCTGACTGGCTGTCTTGTCTGACTGGCTGTCTTTGTGTCTGACTAACTGTCTTTGTGTCTGACTAACTGTCTTTGTGTCTGACTGGCTGTCTTTGTGTCTGACTAACTGTCTTTGTGTCTGACTAACTGTCTTTGTGTCTGACTAACTGTCTTTGTGTCTGACTTACTGTCTTTGTGTCTGACTAACTGTCTTTGTGTCTGACTGGCTGTCTTTGTGTCTGACTAACTGTCTTTGTGTCTAACTAACTGTCTTTGGTGACTAACTGTCTTTGTGTCTGACTAACTGTCTTTGAGAATGACAAGACTAATCCTGGTCATTAGGAACCTGGAGTATAGAGACAGGTTAAAGCATCTTAATTTGCACTCCCTCGAGAGACGTAGAGTGAGGGGCGACCTAATCGAGGTGTATAAATGGAAGTCAGGGCTAAACAAAGGTAATATAACAAAGATACTTAAACTATCCAACCAGGAGCGAACTCGTAGCAATGGTTTTGAATTAGACAAATTTAGATTTAGGCGTGAGATAGGTAAATATTGGTTTAGAAATAGAATAGTGGATGAGTGGAACAAGCACAAACATCTTCATTAACTTGAATACGCTGGATAGCTTCAAACATAGGTTGGATGGATATATGAGCAATAGGGATTGGGTGTAAATGGGACTGCCCAGTATGGGTCAATAGGCCCGCTGCAGTATCCTCCATTCCTAAGTTCTTATGTTCTTTGTATCTGACTGTCTCTCTTTGCGTGTGACTGACTGCCTTGGTGTCTGTCTTTGTGTCTGTCTGTCTGAATTTGTGTCTGTCTTTTTTGGTCTGTCTATCTTTATGTCTTTCCGTCTTTGTGTCTGTGTCTGTCTGTCTGTCTGTCTGTCTAAGGAATTTAGAAAGACAGGAGAGAGAACCTGGGAGAGGATGAGAGAAATAGAGGCAAAGAAACGATAATGAAGAAAAGCCCTCTTCCCTCCCTCTCCACCTCCCCATCCCTCTCACCTTCCCTCCCTCCCATCCTCTTCAAGTAAATAAAAGATGTTGATATTTACAGAGAATCAAACAGAAGTCGACCGCCCCCCCCCTGGACTAACAACTACATCAAGTGTGATCTGACGGTGGCTGGCTGGTCCTCGGAATCCTAGTCTTCAAATATAACCCCATTTAACCATAGAGGAATAAGTCAGATAACGTAAAAATATTGCCTTTCATGTATTTGGTCATTAGGATGGTCATTAGGATGGTCATTAGGACTCCGTAACCAGTTCTTTCAGTTTCCTTGTTTGATTTTGACATCATCCCTAATCTAATCTGATTAAGGAACGGGTTCAAGTACAAATCGACCGTTCTGTAGTTTGGTCCTATTTTGACATACCTGACCTCATGACACACCTGACCTCATGACACCAAAATAGGGCGGCAGATTAATTCAGGGCAGGATGCAAATGCACTACATGAGGATTTAAATAAACTGCAGGAGTGGTCAGAAGAAATGACAAATAAAATTCAACACCAGCAAGTGCAGCGCACTTAATATGAAAACAAATACTGTCAATGTACAGCCTTAACAACATCAACCTAGAGAAGTCGACTTGTGAAAGAGACTTAAGGGTGCTTAAAGCCCGGACCTACTGCAGTGCGTTAATGTTCGAAAAAAGGCAAACAGAGAATTAGGTTTTATATCTAGAAGTGTAAGAATATAGATCTTATTGCAACTATATCTTGCGCTAGTCAGGCCACCTCTACTGGTATCTGCTCTTGTGCCCTTATTATAGAATGGATATCAATTCACTGGAGTTGCAGCGAAGAATGACGTTATTCCGGAACTTAGACACCTTCCATATCAGGATAGGTTAAAGAAACTATACTTGCATTCCCTAGAAAGACGAAGAGTGCAGATATGATAGAAGTATTTAAGTGAGTGAAAAGGAATCAATAAAGGAGATATAGATAAAGTTTCTAATATCCCAGGATATATAGGATTTGTTGGATAAGTTTGGGTTTAGATAGGAGGAACTGGTTCACAAATAGGTAGACGAGTGGAACAAGCTTAGCAACTTTTATAAGTGCTGAACTCTAAGTTTTAAAGGGAGGCTAGATAGACTCATGGATGATAGAGAGTGGTAGTAACTATCGACAGGAGCTGCCATGCACAGGCCAACCGGCCTATTGCAGACTCCTTATTTTCTTATGTTCTTATGACACACCTGACCTCATGACACACTTCATCTTATGACACACCCAACCCCATGACCCACCTAATCCCATAACACACCTGACCCCATGACACACCTGATCTCATGAGACATCTGACCTTATGACACAACTGACCCAGACACACCTGACCTCATGACACGCCTGACCTCATGACACGCCTGACCTCATGACACACCTGACCTCATGATACACCTGACCCTATAACATGCCTGACCTCATGACACACCTGACTTCATGACACAACTGACCTCATGACACACCCGACCAAAAGACCCAGCTGAACTCCCCACACCCGACCTCATGACACACATGACCGCATGACACACCTGACCCCATGACACATGACCGCATGACACACCTGACCTCATGACACACCTGACCCCATGATACAACCTGACCTCATTACTTGCTGGGTCCGAACAACCTGTCTCGTTGTGATAATGACTAACACCTGACCAGCTGAAGGCAACTCTCCACACACACACACACCACACCACACCACACGCACACACACACACGAATTATTACTGTTTTCATCAACTGATGTGACGATCGTGATCTGACTGACACAGACAGACAGCTGACCCACTAGCATATTGCATTGTGATCTCCCGACACCAATATAAAAAAAAATTATTTACATATACATAGTTAGACAGATAGTACATAGATATATTACAGCATTACAGTCAACAACCCATACGACCCTAACCAGCCAGCCGTCCAACCAGTTTGCCAGCCATCCAACCAGCCATACAATCAGTCAGCCAGCCAGCCATCCAACCAACCAGCCAACCAACAAGCCAAACTTCCAGCCAGCGATCCAACCTGCCAGTCAGCCATCCAATCAACCATCCAACAAGCTGGACAACGAACCAGCCAGCAAGCCAGCCTGCCATCTAACCGGCCAGCCAACCAACCAGCCAGCCAGCCATCCAATCAACCATCCAGCCAGCCATCCAGCCAACCATCCAACCAGCCAGCAAGCCATCCAGCAAGCCAGCCAGCCAGCCAGCCATCCACTCAACAAGCCAGCCATCCACCCAACAAGCCAACCTGCCAGCCAGCCTTCGGTTAGAGTAAACCTATTCACTGACACACAAAACTCAGTTCATTTCAGTTTCATCAAAGCCATCAGTATGGTACCAAGGTTAAGTCTCCCTACTGGGGCGTCTCCCTGTTGAGTCTGTCTGTCTGTCTGTGATGGATAGTTGATATGTGTGACTTTTTTTATCTTTGTCTTATCACTTTTCAAATTAACAAAGGGAGAGAAACGTGATTCATTATACACAGTCTCTGTCTCTCTGTCTGTTTCTTTGTCTCCCTCTCCCTGCCATCATTGCGTGTTTTTTTTTATGCCAGCAAAAGTTCCCCTAATAAACTCCTGTTGTGTTTTAATTTCCTTTATCGTCTGTCAATATCGACTAATTTGGCGGAGTAATTAGATGAATCTCTCCAGGTGCATCAGGTGTGTTGTGAAGAATGAACCTCAGGGTCTCTTCTCTCAACAGTACCACCAGAAGGAACAATAAATTAAGTCTTAGGGAAAAGAATTTAGAGTCGTGTTATCCTTTGTTTATGTTCTGATCAAGAAGTTGACCTGTGATATATTATTATTATTTATTATTATTACATATATATTATTATATTATATTATTATTATTATTATTTACTTTATTATTATTATTATAAATGATGATGATGATGATGATGATGATGATGTGGATGATGATGATTATTATTACTGTATTATATATTATTTACAACTATATTATTAATATAAATATTATTAAAATATTATTATTGATAGTTATTATTGGTATTATTATTATTATTTTATTATTAAAATTCCCAACATTATTTATATTAACACCTATAGTTACCGTATTAGGTAAATCTCTAATCACATTAACCAGACCTTGATCCTCGCATACCTGGGATGACCGTCACACCTGAGTTGATGACCTTTCACCTCTCCATTAATATAGAAATTAAGGTCAATTTAGGTCGTTTTCATTTATATCTATGGCATTACCTTTGATGATTAGAGTCGCAACAGGTGAGTTAATTTTGTTCTGTGTTGTTTTACGGTTACAAATATACGCTGATGGGGAAATTTTATTCGGGTTTTATGATAATTTTATTCGTGTACGTAATTTATACCTGAAGTTGTATTTTTTTCTCGTATGTTTTATTTATTTTTTGTTCTGATTGATATACTCGTATTCTGGTTGACACACACACACGCACACACACGCACACACACACGCACGCACACACACGCACACACACACACACGCACACAGTCCACACATCAACTCACACACACACACACCACCCTCTCCCCTACCAAACACACACCACTAACAAACACACACCACCCTCTCCCTACCAAACACACACACACCACCCCCTGAACAAACACACACCACCCTCTCCTACCAACACATATCACCCTCTCCCTCTACACAAACACACACCACCCTCTCCCCTACCAAACACACACCACTCTCTCCCCTACCAAACACACACCACCCTCTCCCTACCAAAACACAACCACCCCCTCTACCAAACACACACACCCCTCTCCCACCAAAACACACACCACCTCTCCCCACTAAACACACACACCACCCTCTCCCCACCAAACACACACCACCTCTCCTCTACCAAACACACACCACCCTCTACCAAACACACACCACCCTTCCCCTACCAAACACACACCACCCTCTCTACCAAACACACACCACTCTTCCCTCTCACCAAACCACACACCACCCTCTCCCCCTACCAAACACACACACCACCCCCTCTTACTAAACACACACACCACCCTCTCTCACCAAACACACACCACCCTCTCACCAAACACACACCACCCTCCCCCACCAAACACACACCACCCCTCTCCCTCACCAAACACACACCACCCTCTCCCCACCAAACACACACCACCCTCTCCCACTAAACACACACACCCTCTCCCCACCAAACACACACCAACCTCTCCCCCACTCAAACACACACCACCTCTCCCCACCAAACACACACCACCCTCTCCCCTACCAAACACACACCACCCTCTCCCTACCAACACACACCACACCCTCCTCTACCAAACACACACCATCTCCCCCACTAAACACACACCACTCTCCCCTACCAAAACACACCACCTCTCCCCTACCAAACACACACCACTCTCTCCCCACCAAACACACACCACCCACTCTCACCAAACACACACCACCACCTCCCCACCAAACACACACCAATCTTCCCCACCAAACACACACCACTCTCTCACCAAACACACACCACCTCCCCCACCAAACACACACACCACCCTCTCCCCTCTACCAAAACACACCATCTCCTCTACCAAACACACACACCACCCCTCTCTCTACCAAACACACACCACCCTCTCCCTCTACCAAACACACACCACCCTCTCCCCTACCAAACACACACCACCCTCCCTCTACCAAACACACCCCACTCCCTACCAAACACACACCACCCCTCTCCTTACCAAACACACACCACCCTCTCCCTCCTACCAAACACACACCACCCTCTCCCTCTACCAAACACACACCACCTCCTACAAACACACACCACCCTCTCCTCTGCAAACACACACCACCCTCTCCCTCTGCAAACACACACCACCTCTCCCCCCACCAAACACACACCACCCTCCCCTCCAAACACACCACCCACCCTCTGCCAAACACACACCACCCTCTCCCTCTACCAAACACACACCACCCTCTCCTACCACCCACTCCACTCTGCAAACACACACCACCCTCCTCCCTCTGCAAACACACCACCTCCCCTACAAACACACACCACCCTCCTTACAAACACACACCACCCTCTCCCCTGACACACACCCCTCCCCTGCAAACCCACACACCTCCTCCCTTAACACACACCACCCTCTCCCCTCTACCCCCCCAAACACACACCACCCTCCCCTCACACCCACCAACACACACCACCCCTCCCCCTAAACACACACCACCTCTCCCCTACCAAACACACACCCTCTCCCACCAAACACACACCACCCTCTCCCAAACACACACCACCCTCTCCCTCTGCAAACACCCTCTCCCCTCTACCAAACACACCACACACCACCCTCCTCTACCAAACACACCACCCTCTCCCTCCTACTCCACACACCACCTCCCCTCTACCAAACACACCACCCTCCTCCTCTACCAACACACCACCTCCCCCTCTCAAACACACACCACCCTCTCCCCCAACAACACACACCACCCTCTCCCTCTGCAAACACACACCACCCTCCCCTGCAAACACACCACCCTCCCTACCAAACACACACCACCCTCTCCCCCTGCACACCACCTCCCCTAACAAACCCACACCCTCCCCCTACCAAACACACACACCACCCTCCCTGACACACACCACCCTCCCCCCACCAAACACACACCACCCTCTCCTCTACCAAACACACACCACCCTCTCCCCTCTACCAAACACACACACCACCCTCTCCCCCTACCAAACACACCACCCTCTCCCTACCAAACACACACCACCCTCTCCCCAAACCCCTCCCCCTACCAAACACACACCACCCCCCCAACAAACACACACCACCCTCTCCCCTCCTACCAAACACACACCACCCTCTCCCCTACCAAACACACACCACCCTCCCACCAAACACACACCACCCACTCCCTCTACCACCCACCTCCCCCTCAAACACACACCTCTCCCCAACAAACACACACCCTCTCCCCTCTACCAAACCCACCCCTCCCCTCAAACACACACCACCCTCCCCTACCAAACACACACACCACCCTCTCCCCCCTGCCACCACACACCACCCACCAACAAACACACACCACCCTCTCCCCTCACCAAACACACACCACCCTCTCCCCTCTACCAAACACCACTCTCCTCTACCAAACCACCACCCTCTCCCCTCTCAAACACACACCACCCTCTCCCTTACCAAACACACACCACCCTCCTCTAAACACACACCACCTCTCCCTCTGCAAACACACACCACCTCTCCCCCTACCAACACACACCACCCTCCCCCACCAAACACACACCACCCTCTCCTCTACCAAACACACCTCCCCTACCAAACACACACCACCTCCCCCAAACACACACCCTCTCCCCCCTACCAAACCCACCCCCCCTCAACAAACACACACCCACCCTCCCCTCTACCAAACACACACCACCTCTCCTCTACCAAACACACCACCTCTCCCCTCTGCAAACACACACCACCCTCTCCCCTCTACCAAACACACACCCTCCTTACCAAACACCACCCTCTCCCTCCTACCAAACACACACCACCCCTCCCCCTACCAAACACACCACCCTCTCCCTCTACCAAACACACCCCAACAAACACACCACCTCTCCCCTCTACCAACCACACCCCAACACACACCTTCTGTGTACATGATAATTTCCAATCAACAATTTTACTCTCAACATTTAAAAGCACAAAACGGTATAACGAAATTTTCTCCAAACACAAACACCCCAAACACGCCCAAAAAAAATTATGAAAACTAACACAAGGTTTCGTATTTTTACAGCGCCATCTGTTACTGCTTCAAGTTCCCAACAGTATCAACGATTTTATCGAAATTATTTTAAAGGTACGCGTTGCAGGACGGGATGCTGTTAGGTTAGGTAAGTAGGTAAAAATAATTTGGTTGGGTAGGGTTGAGCAACATTGAACAACCATTGAAACCCCCTTAACCTTCCACCACCTATCCATGCTACCCGCCTCTAACCACGCCACCTATCCATGCTACACGCCTCTAACCGCCACCTATCCATGCTACACGCCTCCTAACCACGCCACCTATCCATGCTACACGCCTCCTAACCACGCCACCTATCCATGCTACACGCCTCCTAACAACGCCACCTATCCATGTTTCACGCCTCTTATCCATGCTACACGCTTCCTAACCACGCCACATATCCGTGCTACACGCCTCCTAACCATGCCACCTATCCATGCTACACGCCTTCTAACCACACCACGTAACCGTGCTACACGCCTGTTACCCCTCTACACGCCTTCAACGCCACACGCCAACTACGCCTCGAGTACGTCATACCCACTAACACAACCGCTTCAACATGCCCAAGCACCAAGGAGTAATACGCCATTCCAAGACTTCATGACACGCACGCACGCACTGAACGCACAGATAAAACACAAACGACAAGAAAGACGAGACGATGAATAATAAATACGAAGCAATGAATGAAAAGAAACGATAAGAAATAAAATAATGAAGGGATAAATAATAAAACACGATAATGGATCATAAGAGCAAAGGAACTAAAATGTGACGGCCAAAACGTAAGCAAATAAATTATACCAAGAGGCAAAGTTAGGTACCCCCGGATCGAACCAGGGACCCTTAGGACGATATGTGAGAGTTTTATCCGTTCAGCCATCGCCATCTCCTCTCATAAAAATATATCATAATATGTTCATGTATAATAACGTCAAGTAATGAAAAATTAATATATTTAGCATCGTGTGTTCTTCTGGTCGAGTTATGTCATTAGTATGTGATTAGCAACACACCACTAGCTAACAAATCATTCAGAAACAACTAAATAATTAGGAAATTAATGTGATTACCATTTTTTTTACGATATTAATGACTTGTTAGAAATATGGAGAATCGTAATTAATTTATTTTTGCACCAATGACTTAATATGGAGAATAAAAAAGTAATTATGTTTTGCACGATAAGTGACTATTTTCTAAACCAAACAAAAATAGTATACACCCAACAAATTAATTCCTTTATCTATCTGTTTGTATCATGAAATGTGTCTACCTTGTATACCATCACTCCCTCTAATTGTGTCATCTATCCATCTATTCTTCTATCTATGTATCAGTAGAGACACCCCCCCATCTAACAGTAGAGACACTCCCCATCTAACAGTAGAGACACCCCCATCTAACAGTAGAGACACTCCCCATCTAACAGTGAACACTCCCCATCTAACAGTAGAGACACTCCCCATCTAACAGTAGAACCCCCATCTAACAGTGAGACACTCCTCCATCTAACAGTAGAGACACTCCCCCATCTAACAGTGAGAACCTCCCCCATCTAACAGTAGAGACACTCCCATCTAACAGTAGAGACACTCCCCATCTAACAGTAGAGACACTCCCCATCTAACAGAGGAGACACCTCCCCCATCTAACAGTAAGACACTCCTCCATCTAACAGTAGAACACTCCCCCATCTAACAGTAGAACACTCCCCCATCTAACAGTAGAGACACTCCCCCATCTAACAGTGAGAACTTCCCCATCTAACAGTAGAGACACTCCCCATCTAACAACCCCATCTAGGACACTCCCCATCTACAGTAGCACTCCCCATCTAACAGTAGAGACACCCCCCCATCTAACAGTAGAGAACCTCCCCCATCTAACAGTGAGACCTCCCCATCTAACAGTAGAACACTCCCCCATCTAACAGTAAGAACTCCCCCATCTAACAGTAGAAACACCCCCCATCTAACAGTAGAGACACTCCCCCATCTAACAGTAGAACACTCCCCCATCTAACAGTAGAGACACTCCCCCCATCTAACAGTAGAGACACTCCCCCCACCCATCTAACAGTAGAGACACCCCCCCATCTAACAGTGAGACACTCCCCCATCTAACAGTAGGACACTCCCCCATCTAACAGTAGAGACACTCCCCCATCTAACAGTAGAGACACTCCCCCATCTAACAGTGGAGACCTCCCCATCTAACAGTAGAGACACTCCCCATCTAACAGTAGAGACACCCCCCATCTAACAGTGAAGACACTCCCCCCATCTAACAGTGAGACACTCCCCCATCTAACAGTGAGAACACTCCCCATCTAACAGTAGAACCTCCCCATCTAACAGTAAACACTCCCCATCTAACAGTAGAACACTCCCCCATCTAACAGTGAACACTCCCCCATCTAACAGTAGAACACTCCTCCATCTAACAGTAGAGACACCCCCCATCTAACAGTAGACACACTCCCCCATCTAACAGTAGAGAACCTCCCCATCTAACAGTAGAACCTTCCCCCATCTAACAGTAGAGACACCCCCATCTAACAGTAGACACACTCCCCCATCTAACAGTGAGACACCCCCCATCTAACAGTGAACCTCCCCATCTAACAGTAGAGACACTCCCCCCATCTAACAGTAGAGACACTCCCCATCTAACAGTAGACACACTCCCATCTAACAGTAGACCTCCCCCCCATCTAACAGTAGACCTCCCCCATCAACAGTGAGACCTCCCCATCTAACAGTAGACACACTCCCCATCTAACAGTAGACACCCCCCCCATCTAACAGTAGAGACACCCCCCATCTAACAGTGAACACACTCCCCCATCTAACAGTAGACACACTCCCCCATCTAACAGTAGAAACACTCCCCATCTAACAGTGAGACACTCCCCATAACAGTAGAGACACCCCCATCTAACAGTGAACACTCCCCCATCTAACAGTAAAGACACTCCCCATCTAACAGTAGAACACTCCTCCATCTAACAGTAGAGACACCCCCATCTAACATAGAACCTCCTCCATCTAACAGTGGACACCCCCCCATCTCAGGAGACACCCCCCATCTAACAGTAGAGACACTCCTCCTCAACAGTAGAGACACCCCCCATCTAACAGGCTCCCCATCTGTAGAGACACCCCCCATCAAAGGCCTCCCCCATCTAACAGTAGACTCCCCCATCTAACAGTAGAGACCTCCCCCATCTAACAGTAGAGACACCCCCCATCTAACAGTAGACACACTCCCCATCTAACAGTGAGACACCCCCATCTAACAGTAGAACACACACTCCCCATCTAACAGTAGAGACACCCCCCCATCTAACAGTAGAGACACTCCCCCATCTAACAGTAGACACACTCCCCCATCTAACAGTGAGACCTCCCCCCATCTAACAGTAGAGACACTCCCCATCTAAAGAACACACACTCCCCCATCTAACAGTAGACACCTCCCCCATCTAACAGTGAGACACTCCCCCATCTAACAAACACTCCCCATCTAACAGTGAGACCTCCCCCCATCTAACAGTAGAACCTCCCCCCATCTAACAGTGAGACACTCCCCCATCTAACAGTGAGACCTCCCCATCTCAACAGTAGAAACTCCCCATCTAACAGTGAGCCTCCCATCTAACAGGAACCCCCCATCTAGACACACTCCCCCATCTAACAGTAGAGACACTCCCCCATCTAACAGTAGACACACTCCCCATCTAACAGTAGACACACTCCCCATCTAAAGACACATCCCCCATCTAACAGTGAGAACCCTCCCCCATCTAACAGTGAGACTCCCCCATCTAACAGTAGCACACTCCCCCATCTAACAGTAGAGACCTCCCCCATCTAACAGTAGAGACACTCCCCCATCTAACAGTAGAACCCCCCATCTAACAAACTCCCCCATCTAACAGTGGACACACTCCCCCATCTAACAGTAGAACCTCCCCATCTAACAGTGAGACACTCCCCCATCTAACAGTAGAGACACTCCCCCATCTAACAGTAGAGACCTCCCCCATCTAACAGAAGACACTCCCCCATCTAACAGTAGAGACACTCCCCCATCTAACAGTGAGACACTCCCCCATCTAACAGTGAGACACTCCCCATCAGAGACACTCCCCCATCTAACAGTAGAGACACTCCCCATCCGAGCCTCCCCATCTAACAGTGAGACACTCCCCCATCTAACAGTAGACACACTCCCCCATCTAACAGTAGAGAACCTCCCCCCATCTAACAGTAGAGACCTCCCCCATCTAACAGTGAACATCCATCTAACAGTAGAGAACTCCACCACGGAGACACTCCCATCTAAAAACCTCCCCATTAACAGTGAACCCCCATCTAACAGTGAGACACTCCCCATCTAACAGTGAGAGACCTCCCCCATCACAGTACACACTCCCCATCTAACAGTGAGCACTCCCCATCCAACAGTGAGACACCCCCCCATCTAACAGTACACCACAACGAACTCCCCCATCTAACAGTGAGACCTCCCCCATCTAACAGTAGACACACTCCCCCATCTAACAGTGAGGGCCTCCCCCCATCTAACAGTAGACACACTCCCCCATCTACAGAGAACCTCCCCCCATCTAACAGTAGAACCTCCCCCATCTAACAGTAGAGACCTCCCCCATCTAACAGTAGACACACTCCCCCATCTAAACACTCCCCCATCTAACAGTAGAGACACTCCCCCATCTAACAGTAGAACACTCCCCCATCTAACAGTAAGCCTCCCCCATCAACAGTGAACACTCCCCCATCTAACAGTAGAACCTCCCCCATCTAACAGTAGAGACACTCCCCCATCTAACAGTAGAGACACTCCCCATCTAACAGTAGAGACCTCCCCATCTAACAGTAGAACCTCCCCCCATCTAACAGTAGAACACTCCCCCATCTAACAGTGAGACACTCCCCATCTAACAGTAGAGACACTCCCCCATCTAACAGTGAGACACTCCCCCATCTAACAGTAGAGACCTCCCCCCATCTAACAGTAGAGACACTCCCCCATCTAACAGTAGACACACTCCCCATCTAACAGTAGACACACTCCCCATCTAACAGTAGGAACACTCCCCCATCTAACAGTAGGACACCCCCATCTAACAGTAGAACACTCCCCCCATCTAACAGTGAGACACTCCCCCCATCTAACAGTAGAAACACTCCCCCATCTAACAGTGAGACACTCCCCCATCTAACAGTAGAACCTCCCCCCATCTAACAGTGAGACACTCCCCCATCTAACAGTAGAGACACTCCCCCATCTAACAGTAGAACCTCCCCCATCTAACAGTAGAGACACTCCCCATCTAACAGAAACACTCCCCATCTAACAGTAGAGACCTCCCCCATCCTAACAGTAGAGACACTCCCCCATCTAACAGTAGACACACTCCCCCATCTAACAGTAGAGACACTCCCCCATCTAACAGTGAGACTCCCCCATCTAACATGACCTCCCCATCTAACAGTAGAGACACTCCCCATCTAACAAGAGACACTCCCCATCTAACAGTGAGACACTCCCCATCTAACAGTAGACACCTCCCCCATCTAACAGTAGAACACTCCCCCATCTAACAGTAGACACACTCCCCATCTAACAGTAGACACACTCCCCATCTAACAGTAGAGACACCCCCCCATCTAACAGTAGAGACACTCCCCATCTAACAGTGAGACACTCCCCCATCTAACAGTGAGACTCCCCATCTAACAGTAGAGACACTCCCCATCTAACAATGAACACTCCCCCATCTAACAGTGAGGACACTCCCCATCTAACAGAAGAAACACTCCCCCATCTAACAGTAGAGACCTCCCATCTAACAGTAGAGACACTCCCCATCTAACAGTAGAGACACTCCCCATCTAACAGTAGACACACTCCCCCATCTAACAGTAGAACCTCCCCATCTAACAGAACCCCCATCCCAGTAGAGACACTCCCCATCTAACAGTAGAGACACTCCCCATCTAACAGAGACACTCCCCCATCTAACAGTAGAGACACTCCCCCATCTAACAGTAGAACCTCCCCCATCTAACAGTGAAGACACCCCCCATCTAACAGTGAGACACTCCCCCATCTAACAGTGAACCTCCCCCCATCTAACAGTAGAACCTCCCCATCTAACAGAGACACTCCCCCATCTAACAGTAGAAACCTTCCCCCATCTAACAGTAGACACACTCCCCCATCTAACAGTAGGCCACTCCCATCTAACAGTGAGAGACCTCCCATCTAACAGTAGAGACACTCCCCATCTAACAGTAGAGACACTCCCTCATCTAACAGTAGAGACACCCCCATCTAACAGTAGAGACACCCACCCCCATCAACAGTAGAGACGCCCCCATCTAACAGTAGAGACACCCCCCATCTAACAGTAGACACACCACCCCCCATCTAACAGTAGACACCCCCCATCTACAGTAGAGACACTCCCTCATCTAACAGTAGAGACACTCCCCCCATCTAACAGTAGAGACACCCCCATCTAACAGTAGAGAC
Organism: Homarus americanus; assembly: GCF_018991925.1. Lineage (NCBI taxonomy): Eukaryota > Metazoa > Arthropoda > Malacostraca > Decapoda > Nephropidae > Homarus > Homarus americanus. The sequence continues at coordinate 194,428 of NW_024712406.1, forward strand.
ACTACCCCCATCTAACAGTAGAGCCCCCCCATCTAACAGTAGAGACACCCCCCTTCCATCTAACAGTGAACGCCCCCCCATCTAACAGCAGAGACACACATCTAACAGTGGACCCACCCCCATCTAACAGTAGAGACACCCCCATCTAACAGTGAGACACTACCCCCATCTAACAGTAGACACTCCCCCATCTAACAGTAGGAACCTCCCCATCTAACAGTAGACACACTCCCCATCTAACAGTAGAGACACTCCCCATCTAACAGTAGAGACACCCCCCATCTAACAGTAGAGACACCCCACCCCCATCTAACAGTAGAGACACTCCCCCATCTAACAGTAGAGACACCCACCCCTCCATCTAACAGTAGTAGAGACGCCCCCCATCTAACAGTAGACTCACCCCCCCATCTAACAGTAGAGACACCCACCCATCTGAGAACTAAGACTCAACAAGCGAATAGAATCCTCGAGTGTGTACCAAGACGGTGGAACATAAATAAAGATAAAGAGAGTGAGTGAGATAGATACGACAGACACACAGACAGACACACAGACACACAGACAGACACA